>NW_027258108.1:0-132273 GCF_045791955.1 Oncorhynchus clarkii lewisi | reverse complement strand
AGGAATCCTCCACAAGCTACTGAGGAATCCTCCACAAGCTACTGGGGAATCCTCCACAAGCTACTGGGTAATCCTCCACAAGCTACTGGGGAATCCTCCACAAGCTACTGAGCAATCCTCCACAAGCTACTGGGGAATCCTCCACAAGCTACTGGGGAATCCTCCACAAGCTACTGGGGAATCCTCCACAAGCTACTGGGGAATCCTCCACAAGCTACTGGGGAATCCTCCACAAGCTACTGGGGAATCCTCCACAAGCTACTGAGGAATCATCCACAAGCTACTGAGGAATCCTCCACAAGCTACTGAGGAATCCTCCACAAGCTACTGAGGAATCCTCCACAAGCTACTGAGGAATCATCCACAAGCTACTGAGGAATCCTCCACAAGCTACTGAGGAATCCTCCACAAGCTACTGAGGAATCCTCCACAAGCTACTGAGGAATCATCTACAAGCCAAGAGTGTGCAAAGGGTGGCAACTTTGAAGAATCTCAAATGTAAAATATATTTATATTTGTATTAACACTTTTTTGGTTACTAAACTCAGCAAAAAAAAGAAATGTCCCTTTTTCAGGACCCTGTCTTTCAAAGATAATTTGTAAAAATCCAAATAACTTCACAGATCTTCATTGTAAAGGGTTTAAACACTGTTTCCCAATGCTTGTTCAATGAACCAAAAACAATTAATGAACATGCACCTTTGTTTTTGAAGTGTTCAGAACAAGGTTAAAAGAAAGCTTGTTGGACACTAAGAAAGCTTTGTTGTAGAGCATTTAACACAAAATCCGAGGAGGGGCCAGCTGAGTATAAGACTGTATCATCTGCATATAAATGGATAAGAGAGCTTCCTACTGCTTGAGCTATGTTGTTGATGTAAATTGAGAAGAGCGTGGGGCCTATGATTGAGCCTTGAGGTATTCCCTTGGTGACAGGCAGTGGCTGAGACAGCAGATTTTCTGACATTATACACTGCACTCTTCGAGAAGGGTAGTTAGCAAACCAGGCCAAAGACCCCCAAGAGACACCAATACTCCTTAGCCGGCCCAGAAGAAGGGAATGGTCTATCGTGTCAAAAGCTTTGGCCAAGTCAATAAAAATAGCAGCACAACATTGCTTAGAATCAAGTGCAATGGTGACATCATTTAGAACCTTTACGGTTGTAGTGACACATCTATAACCTGAGAGGAAACCAGATTCCATACCAGAGAGTAACTATAGACATCAAGAAAGACAGTCAGTTGATTATTGACAAGTTGTTCCAACACTTTTGACAAACAGGGCAAATTAAAAATAGGCCTCTAAACAGTTAGGTCAGCTTGATCTCCCCCTTTAAATAAAGGACCCACTGTAGCTGCCTTCCAGTCAATGGGAACCTCCCCAGAGACTCGATTTTAAGTACCTTGGCATCATACTTGATTCCAACCTCTCTTTTAAAAAGCATGTGAAAAAAGTAATTCAAATAACCAAATTCAACCTAGCTAATTTCCGATTTATACGAAATTGTTTGACTACAGAGGTAGCAAAACTGTACTTCGAAACTATGATACTCCCCCACTTAACATACTGCTTGACTAGTTGGGCCCAAGCTTGCAGTACAACATTAAAACCTATTCAGTCTGTCTACAAACAGGCTCTCAAAGTGCTTGATAGGAAGCCCAATAGCCATCATCATTGTCACATTCTTAGAAAGCATGAGCTCTTGAGTTGGGAAAATCTTGTGCAATACACCGACGCATGTCTTGTATTCAAGATCCTTAATGGCCTGGCTCCCCCTCCACTCAATATTTTTGTTAAACAGAAAACCCAGACATATGGCAGCAGATCCACAAGGTCTGCCATGAGAGGTGACTGTATAGTTCCCCTAAGGAAAAACACCTTTAGTAAATCTGCATTCTCTGTGAGAGCTTCCCATGTCTGGAATACACTGCCATCAGACACACATAACTGCACCACATATCACACTTTCACAAAATGCTTGAAGACATGGCTAAAGGTCAATCAGATTTGTGAACATGGTCCCTAGCTGTGTGTTGCCGCTTTCCATGTTGTCTGTTGTCTGTAGCTTGTGAGGTGTGGAAACACTTTGTTGCTTTTATGAATTTTGTCTTGCTGCTTTTTGTTTTATGTTGCTCTGTCTGTATGCTACGTCTTGCTTGTCCTATGTTGCTCTGTATGCTATGTCTTGCTTGTCCTATGTTGCTCTGTCTGTATGCTACGTCTTGCTTGTCCTATGTTGCTCTGTCTTGCTTGTTCTATGCTGCTATTGTCTATATTGTAATTTTTTTTAATAACCTGCCCAGGGACTGCGGTTGAAAATTAGCCGGCTGGCTAAAACCGGCACTTTTACTGAAACGTTGATTAATGTGCACTGTCCCTGTAAAAATAAACTCAAACTCAGAGAGGAGAGACAGGTTTAAAAGGTCAGAGATAGGGGCAGCAACCTTAAAGAAGAAAGGGTCTAAACCATCTGACACTGTTTTTTTTGGAGGGGGGGGGGGGGGGGGTCGAGTTTCCTTTAGCACCTCGAACTCAGTGCCTTAGCCCATACACTGCACTGTTCATGCTCTATGTGAATCAGCGTTAAACGACCTCAATTTACAAGCGCCTGGGAGATGAACACATAGCGCCTCGACATATACAGTCCAACAGGTTCAAAAAGAGGAAGACACATTTCCTTATTTGGAATTATATGTAATGACATTGTTTGCCACGAAAAAAACTATGTAGTGAATCTTTTTAGAAACGGCGTTACCCACTCCAGTCAGCAGACGGCGAAGTCTTTCAGGTGATGCTTCTCACGTGACGTATAATGTAGTGGACACACGGGTTTCCACTAGTTACCACAGCCACAATGTCAACATTGGCTATATCGAAAGATTAATGAAAACAAACATTTTCTTTTTGGTCTTAATTTAGGGTGTGGCATAAGGTTAGCAATGTGGTTAGCGTTAAGGTTGAAATCTAATTTTAAGAAGATAAATTGTGGGAATGGGTGGGGTTTATGACTTTGTGGCTGTGGTAACTAGTGACGACCGACTGCGTTGGACGCGTCTTCAACAACACCGCTAAATCATCTCTGTAGCTTGTTAGCCAACATGAAATACAAACATTGAAGCTCTGTAGACCATTTTTGTGTAGCTACACGAATCTCGGTGATTTAAACACAGTTCTTTTAACGTTTCTACTAGTTCAATTAAACGTGATTTGCTTGCTAAATTTGCACATGTGTTACCGGGCCTAGCATTAGGGTAGTCGCTAATGCTAACTAGCTAACATCCCTGACAATGAGTTCACTAAGCTACTCTCCCCCTGCTAATGAAGAGGAGGTCTGCTGGACGGAGAAAGCAGCTATGGGGATGAACATTGTCATTAAAGAAGAAGAGGAGGATATTACAGTGATAGGAACGGAAGAAGCTTGTCGAATTAAAAAGGAGGAGGGGATAGAGGCTGTCACAGTGGAAGAAGAGGTAGAAGCTTTCAGAATAAAAAAGGAGATGGCTTCCTCTATCACATTGAAAGAAGAGCCTTTTGGAGTGAAGGAGGAGTCAATAACATTGAAAGAAGAGAAACCTTTTGGGGTGAAAGAGGAGGAGGAGGAGGAGACAGAAGATCCGGTTAACACTGGTGAGAATTGTCTTAAAAACGGGGGGAGAACTATGCAGTTGTTGAACTGGTGTGTGGTTTTAAATTATTTAAAAAATATATACATGTGTCGGTACACTGAAGAGAGCATAACCAGTAAAAAAAAACATTGATTTAAAGCATCAACTCCTATTTATTTATAACATTCAATACACCCCACATACATGTCTGGGGTCCAATCTTAAAGTAGCAAAAAACTAAAATTAAGAATTTGATCACAGCGTATTAAGACTTGTTGTTGTTGTTGTTGTTGTCATTATTGGGCTTATTCTAATGACCTCATATAAAAATACTACTTTTTAAAAAGTGTATTTATTTATTTTCCTTTAGTTTTGTATTCAGAGTTCGCTCATCTATTGCACTCCGACCGAAGGTCCTAGGATGATAAGTGGTATGTTTGGAATCAGATGAGATAGCAAGCTATAACCTTTGTTTTTACCGGTAGTCAAACTCTCTTCCCTTTTACAGATCCAAAAACGAGGCAATATGCAGTTTCCTGGCCCTCCCAGAGCTCTACAGTGAAGGAGGACATCAGAAAGATACAGGAAGAAGCTAATGTGACACCCGTGAGTCCCAGACAGTTTGGTGGTGATGACGATGCTATTCACTGCGACAAAGAATGGGACGTGAAAGACAAGGATTGGTTTCCTAGCAACAGGCTGAAGGCGGAGTTGGCTCCAGAGTGCCACACCCCAGAGCAGAGGGGGAGTGGTGTGAGTACACCCCAGTCACAAAGTGTTTCTGGTTCTCAACATTCCTTCCTTAATTCCTGGACCTCCTTCTATAAATCCATTGGAGGAGAACATTTGAGGTTCATCCAAATACTGATATGTGAATGTTTTTTGGCAAATACAGATGATTCTGATTGGACTTTCTCCTCCACAATATTTATAGCAGGAGGTCCAGAGAATGAGAGGAATCAAGGTAGGTGTGTTTCTGATCTGAGGTTCCTCCTCTTGGACTTTCTCCTCCACAACATTTATAGCAGGAGGTCCAGAGAATGAGAGGAATCAAGGTAAGTGTGTTTCTGATCTGAGGTTCCTCCTCTTGGACTTTCTCCTCCACAACATTTATAGCAGGAGGTCCAGAGAACGAGAGGGAATCAAGGAAGGAGAGTGTTTCCCACCCTAAATTGATTGTTTATTTTTGTGGTTTCCAGGACATGTCTTTCCCTCTCCCAGAGGCCCCAGGTCGTGCCTCTCCCACTGTTGCCTCTCCCACTGTTGCCTTACTGTGGGGTCTGAAGAGGGTGTCTGTGCGGCTGGTCGACTGCAGGAAAACACCGGGTCTGAGTGGAACTGTGAGAGGAGGAGAAGAGGGAGATTCAGATTCAAGTAAGAACAGTGGTGTGTGGATTAGACTGTTGTATAGCAGCTCATTAGTTCTGTGGTCAGTGTATTCACTGTTGTACAGCAGCTCATTAGTTCTGTGGTCAGTGTATTCACTGTTGTATAGCAATCAGCTCATTAGTTCTGTGGTCAGTGTATACACTGTTGTAGAGCAGCTCATTAGGTCTGTGGTCAGTGTATTCACTGTTGTATAGCAGCTCATTAGTTCTGTGGTCAGTGTATTCACTGTTGTACAGCAGCTCATTAGTTCTGTGGTCAGTGTTCTGTGGTCAGTGTGTTCACTGTTGTAGAGCAGCTCATTAGTTCTGTGGTCAGTGTGTTCACTGTTATATAGCAGCTCATTAGTTCTGTGGTCAGTGTGTTCACTGTTGTACAGCAGCTCATTAGTTCTGTGGTCAGTGTATTCACTGTTGTACAGCAGCTCATTAGTTCTGTGGTCAGTGTATTCATTGTTGTGAATTAGGATAATTAACATGGTAGGTTAGTAGAATTAGGTTAAGGTTAGGATAATTAACGTGGTAGGTTAGTAGAATTAGGTTAAGGTCAGGATCATTAACGTGGTAGGTTAGTAGAATTAGGTTAAGGTTAGGATAATTAACGTGGTAGGTTAGTAGAATTAGGTTAAGGTCAGGATCATTAACGTGGTAGGTTAGTAGAATTAGATTAAGGTTAGGATAATTAACATGGTAGGTTAGTAGAATTAGGTTAAGGTTAGGATAATTAACGTGGTAGGTTAGTAGAATTAGGTTAAGGTCAGGATCATTAACGTGGTAGGTTAGGGTTAAGGTCAGGATAATGTGGTAGGTTAGTAGAATTAGGTTAAGGTCAGGATAATTAACGTGGTAGGTTAGTAGAATTAGATTAAGGTTAGCTAAAATGCTAAAACTGTCCTGATGCAACTCAGACAAATCTATCTAAAAAATTTAAAAAACACAACCATAATGTCTATTTACCACCACAGACCGATGCTGGAACTAAGACCGCACTCAACAAACTGTGTAATGCCAACTCTATAAGGCCATAAGAAACCAGGAAAATGCTCATCCAGAGGCGGCGCTCCTAGTGGCCAGGGACTTTAATGCAGGGAAACTCAAATCAGTTTGACCTCATTTCTACCAGCATGTTAAATGTGCAACCAGAGGGGATAATTCTCTAGACTACCTTTACTCCACACAGAACGCAAGGGGACTGGTGGTGTAGTTGAGTGAGATGCCTACCTCTACCAAAAGACAGTGAATGTCCCTGCTGTTGACAATGGGACCAGTTTATTCCGATAATGGAGGAGGTAGAACATCAGACTGACGACGGGTCCTCACCCTGGAGTGGATGTTGAGGGGAGAACATCTAGGTCAATGCCAACGACGGGTCCTCACCCTGGAGTGGATGTTGAGGGGAGAACATCTAGGTCAAGGCCAATGACGGGTCCTCACCCTGGAGTGGATGTTGAGGGGAGAACATCTAGGTCAAGGCCAACGACGGGTCCTCACCCTGGAGTGGATGCTGAGGGGAGAACATCTAGGTCGAGGCCAACGACGGGTCCTCACCCTGGAGTGGATGCTGAGGGGAGAACATCTAGGTCGAGGCCAACGACTGGTGATCCCAGCTTTTGGTGGCAGCAGTTATATCTAACTACCCCGACCCCAACAGCAGTTATATCTAACTACCCCGACCCCAACAGCAGTTATATCTAACTACCCCGACCCCAACAGCAGCTACATTGGATTCCAGGAAGCTGAGGCTCATAGCGTCTTATACGAATAACATTTTCAATAAATAACATTGTAGTTAAAAAAATTATGAACAATTTAATGTACCCCTCACATCAACTACCCCGTACCCCTACACATCAACTACCTAGTACCCCTACACATCAACTACCTAGTACCCCTACACATCAACACAGTACTGGTACTCTGTGTATACAGCCATGTTATTACCTAGTACCCCTACACATCAACTCAGTACTGGTACTCTGTGTATACAGCCATGTTATTACCTAGTACCCCTACACATCAACTACCTAGTAACCCTACACATCAACTCAGTACTGGTACTCTGTGTATACAGCCATGTTATTACCTCGTACCCCTACACATCAACTCAGTACTGGTACTCTGTGTATACAGCCATGTTATTACCTAGTACCCCTACACATCAACTCAGTACTGGTACTTTGTGTATACAGCCATGTTATTACCTCGTACCCCTACACATCAACTCAGTACTGGTACCCCTGTGTATACAGCCATGTTATCGTTACTCATTGTGTATTTATTATTACGCTAAATAAATACTAAATACTCAAACATTGTACCTAAAAACTGTCTGGGATCCTGACAAACAGCCACGTGTTATAAAGGACCCACAAGTGTTTGTGGGTCAACTTCCCCTTTAAAGCAGGATTCCGGAGAAATATTTTCAGAATCCATGCAAAAACAAGTAGTATTTATAATCTAACTTATTTTTTTTAAATCAAAAACAACAAAACCGAGTAGCCAAGTGTTTCCAGCATTCAGAAAATCTACACTGGAGTTGCTTGTCGTGGATCCATTTTGTTTGTCTCTGCCGTGCAGTATGAAGGAAGTTAGAGGTCGTTTCACTGGACAATGCTAACTAGCATCCGCTAGCATACCTGTAGACTTTCAGTCATTGCGCTAACACGAGTTGCCAGAATCTCGCAGTATCCGTTTAAAGCCACAGTGTAAGATGTGTTTACCGTCAAAGAGTGGGCCACCAACAAAACAGTATTACCAATGGATCAAATGCAGCCTATGACATTGATTTAAATACTGTAGTCCTCAATTTATGTGATTATAGTGCTCTGCTATAAGACTTTTTAAAATGTAAGAATTGTTTGAAAACTGGCCTCAGGTTATTGAGGGATGTGTTTAGGATTCAACCTCATAGGAAGACAGTTGTTTCATGTGGAGGTTTCATTCAGATCTCTCTTTTAAATACACATACTGTTTTTCTTTAGCAGGTGAAAGACCAGACTCAGAGGAACCAGAGCCAGAGACATCCAAACCAGTAAGACAACACCACTGCTCCCAATGTGGAAAGAGTTTTACCCGGTTAGGGTCCTTGAAAAGGCATGAAGGAATACACGCAGGAGAGGAGACTTACCACTGCTCCCAGTGTGGAAAGAGTTTTACCAGGTTATTTAGCCTGAAACGACATGAGATGATACACACAGGAGAAAAGCCTTTCCACTGCTCCCAATGTGGAAAGAGTTTTACCCGGTTATGGCACCTGCAAATGGATGAGAGAAGGCACAGAGGAGAGAAGCCTTTCCGCTGCTCCGATTGTGGAAAGAGTTTTACCCTATTAGGGAGCCTGAAAGAACATGAGAGAATGCACACAGGAGAAAAGCCCTTCCACTGCTCACTTTGCGGAAAGCGTTTTACCCATTTAGGAAGCCTGAAAGGACATGAGAACATGCACAGAGGAGAAAAGCCCTTCCACTGCTCACATTGTGGAAAGCGTTTTACCCGGTTGGGGCACCTGAAAACACACGAGAGAATTCACACAGGAGAAAAGCCCTTCCACTGCTCTCTGTGTGGGAAGAGTTTTACTCAGTTAGGGGGCCTGACAAAACATAAGATATTACACAAAGGAGAGAAGAATTTCCACTGCTCTCTGTGTGGAAAGAGTTTTATCCAGTTATGGGGCCTGAAAACACACGAGTGGACACACATAAAAGAGAAGCCTCACCCCTGTTCACAGTGTGGAAAGAGTTTCACACAGTCAAGATACCTGAAAAAACATGAGCTGACACACTCCACGGAGAAGCCTTGAAAGAATCCACATTGCAGAGAAATATATATTGGAAAGATATTTACCTGGTTAGGGAACCTGAAAGACCAGGAGGTAACAGACACAGGGGAAATACCTTACCACTGCTCTCAGTGTGGAAAGAGAGATTTAACGTAACTCATTAATTAACTGATGTATTTAACACGTACAGTGCTCCAACACTTGTCTCATATTTTTTGACTGACTGTTTATTTGTTTATGCCACACGAAATCAAATTGTACAAAGTGAACTCAATGTTTTTTTTTAACATGAATTGAACATGGAGTGAGTATATCTGTTTCAGTATAGAGTAGGTCAGTTGTAATGCTTTTTAAATAAATTATAACTTTTTAGAACTCTGGCTTTGTGTATTTTCTCTGTGTGTTAATCAAGTGCTATCTATTTACATGTGCTATATTTCCTCTTGTGTTTACATTGTGTATGTGTGTGTGAAAAAATAAACTAATGTACAGACTGAGAAAAACGTACGAATCTAATTCCAACAGTATTTATTCATAATGTACATGTTAATATTGAGAGGGGTGTACTGCAAGGCAGGATCAATAAGGACTAGCCATCTAACTTTGATAAAGAACCAGAAATAACTATGGATTTTCTGGCTCATTCATAAATCTCAACTTAGATATGCGTTTTTCAGACCATGCCCATTTCTAGCGTCCCTTTCAAAATAATAAAAGGTATCTGGCTAACTCATCGATCCTGCTGTTGTTGTATACCACTCAGGTCTAAGTCTGCCTAGAGGAAAACAGGGCAGGTCCTGGCGTTCCACCACCCTAGGAGAAACAAATACCCCCCCCCCCCGTTTCAGTCGCACATGCTCCTTAATATCGTCCTGTACGACCTGGAATTTTAATTCAGGAGTACCAGTGCGCCTATTAAAAAAATATCACCCAGATAAATACTATTTGTAATGATAAAGCTTCGCTGTGCTGTTGTTTCCTGAGTACCGTTTCGTTAGCGTCGTGCTAGAACCATTACTACAGCGAAAACTGCTAATTTCTAAACCAAACAGGACGATTTTTTTTATTCCTGTCACGTATTTTCCATTCATAAACCACGTCGCTTGCTGTTCTAAAACTCCTCGCGGGCTGTTAACCATTTTCTTTTACATGTTGGTTGTTCAGTCATGTTTGTTACCTCATTATCTAGCTAGCCAGGTAGATAAAACCTGTTCACTTTATTAGTACATTCAAACATTCGGGGGCACAGAAAGATTGGAAACGGGAAAGCTTCTTCGGGAGATCACAGCAATGTATTGAATGACAGATCTCTTGGTCGTCACAAACGTTCTGAAAGAGACCGTGTTCTATGTTCCGCATCTCAATAGGAAATTGTGCTTTTACATCGTGTAAAAACCTAACATTACACAAATGACTGATTTGTCTCAATATTTTTGGTATTTCTAATAAAATAGTTTCTAGGGCACAGCATGTGCTTCAGAAGTAGCTAGACATCATATAAGCTATATCTCAATCGATAAAAATATAAATACAAATTATTCTGTAAAACATGCGTTGGCGTTATTAGTCCTGAACTCTACACTATGAATTAGGTTTGAGGAGTTAGCGAGGTAACTTAGTGGTTAACTCTGAGTTCAACTCGGGATAACCAGTCACACGAATGTGGCTCACCTTTAAGCCAGGTACATTTCTATTGTAAGGAATACTTCAGAACTAACCTGGTCTGGGGCAGGCTAACTCAGGACTAACCTGGTCTGGGGCAGGCTAACTCAGGACTAACCTGGTCTGGGGCAGGCTAACTCAGGACTAACTCCACTTATCCTGAATCAAGTGTCTGAGCTGCGTGTTGAGGACCAATGAAAATCAGTTTTCCTCCCTCTCGCAAAGATTGCGTCCTTGTCCCATTTAATTTGAGGAAGACTGATATAAATAAATAATCAAATTGTGTTAATTTTTTAAATATTAAAATACTGATCACATTACATGTTTTCACACACAGTAAAACTTTAGTATGAATAAATAACTATTTTATCGATAGGAGTGGTGAAAAAGGTATTGTGCATTGATAAAGCACAACAAAGATCACATTAATGGCAAGTAATAATGTAATAAAATAGAGATGCCTACTTCACACCAGCCTGCTGAGTTTGCAAGATCCTTCATTTGGATTTCAGCACAAATTAAATATGTGGTTCTGCCCTGACAAACAGAGGTTGCAGTTTGGAAACTGCAGTAATTACAGTCCACGGTGTTATTTTGGATGCATTATTTACTGCATACTGCAGTTATAATATACTCTTACTGCAATACCTTTTGGTAAGGGTGACTCCACCATGGATTGATGGTTCGGCATTGTCTGTCGGTGTTCCACTAGCCATGTGCGACATAAACACTTAAAAGCCTAGCTAGAACAGGCTTGAATAAGCAATCAAGGTAAGACCCCGATGCAGACTGTCGAAGTAACAATGTTTATTGTAACAACAGGGGCGGGCAAAGACAGGTCAAGGCAGGGGTCGATAATCCAGGGTAAAGCGAAGGTACAGGACGGCAGGCAGACTCAGGGACAGGCAGAGTTCAGTAATCAAGAGGTGCAGCAAAGGTACAGGACGGCAGGCAGACTCAGGGTCAGGGACAGGCAGAGAGATTGGCGGGCGGGTACAGGGTCAAAAACCAGGAGGATGAGGAAAGGCAGAAGACAGGAAAATCGCTGGTAAGCTTGAATGAACAAGACGAACTGGCAACAACCAGACAGAGTACGGGTATAAATACACAGGGGATAATTGGGAAGATGGGCGACACCTGGAGGGGGGTGGAGACAAGCACACGGACAGGTGAAACAGATCAAGGCGTGACAGGCTTGAGTAAGCAGCGGGTGCACTATCAATATCCACCATCATAATACGGATATAGCCTGAGCTAGAATGTGAAGCTAACTGAAGCTAGCTAGCTAGCTTCATACAGTAAGCCTGAGCAGATCTAGCTTGCTTCATAGTATACCCCTCAGATCCCGACAATGGCTTAAGACGGTTTTGGGGGGTATTTAAGCTCTGAAGATCCATTCCCCAAGTTCATAAGTAGTTATTTTGAGCCTATTTACAAAACCAAAAAAAACGTAGCGGGAAATACAGAAGTATTTCCTTCTACTCCGCTAGGATCAGCTCGTCCAAAATGTACAAATACAAACTTGAAAACACTGATTATCATGACAATTTAGTCCACGGAGTGAAACTACCGAACAGCAGGAAGCCTTCATTCCATATTGTCCATTTTCCTTTGACCTGTCCTGATTTTGGTATTTCGGGTCGTACATCAAAGCACATATTGATTTGACAGGGCGCTATTTAGGCCAATGGATCGGAGACATGTTATATACCTACATATACTAGCCGGCAACCACCCGGTTCCTCCACCCTGCCCTATCTATTTACATGGACATGGAATCACTGGTCACATTATTAATGTTAAATACAGGGCCTTCGGAAAGTAGTCAGACCCTTTGACTTTTTACACTGTTAGTGTCTTAACACTTAGTACTTATTTATGTAATAAGAAAGGCTCGGAATACAAACAATTGAACTGGAGCTTCACATTTACTCAAACTAGTTAGTACCAGAATAACATAGAACAACACTGCGCATGACCAAGGGTGCTCCATCCTTAAAGGGGACATCAGTAATTAACAGAACATAACATCCACATTTTGTTAGGTTACAACCTTATTCAAATATATATTCATCAATCTACACTCCATATCATAATGACATAGCAAAAACAGGTTTTTGGAAATGTTTGCTAATTTATTACATTTACATAAGTATTCATGCCCTTTACTCGGTACTTTCAAATCAAATGTAATTGGTCACATACACGTGTTTAGCAGATGTTATTGCGGGTGTAGCGCAGTCTGAGGTCCTGAGCGCTCTGGAGCAGGTTTTCATCAAGGATCTCTCTGTACTTTGCTCCGTTAATCTTTACCTCGATCCTGACTAGTCTCCCAGTACCTGCTGCTGAAAAACACTGGACCAAACATTTATTAAGGTAGACCAAGGTAATATTATATGACATAATTAACACCCCCACAGCATGATGCTGCCACCACCATGCTTCATTCATAAATGTACACTGGACCAAACGTTTATAAAGGTAGACCAAGGTAATATGATACGACATACTGTATGTTGCAGATACATTCATAAATCTACACTGGACCTAACATTTATGCCTCGACATCACTCAGCATTGAATCAAATTTATTTGGGTGAAAACCTAATACAACAATATGTAATATATTCCCAGAGGATGGCAAAGTATTAATTAAAATGTGTAAAGGAAACTGCTTGTGATTTGAAGAAGAGACTACCAGTTCATCACAGACACTAGTTAATAGCGCCCAACCAGAGCTTCTAACTACATTGTTTTAGATTGCCTTCTGGCATGTTTGGAAAGCATATTTACTTATTTGAAATGGGTCGAATCTATGTATTCTTTGGTGTGGTTGAATAGTGATTTTATATGCTATTTTTTACCTCAGCTGCATTACCCACTCCAGTCAGCAGATGGCAACGTGTGTATTTTATGTCGGGGGATGCTGTGTGACGTATAAACCAGTGGACGGTACGCTTCTTTTGTTCACAACAAGCCTGGTAAGGGTGAACTTGGGCAACTTGCTAGAAATCGTCGAATTCGAGACACGTTCTGTGTATATTAGACACTGTTTGTTTTTTAAACACACGCACATGTCTACGTGTTAACGTGTTTTATTCCACATAGTTAGCTAGCTATTTTAGCTAATGCTAAACAGCTAATGCTATATAGCTAGCTAACATCCCCGACCATGAGCTCAGTAATGTACTCCCCCACCTTCTAAAGAAGAGGAGGTCTGCTGGACGGAGAAAGAAGCTCCCGTGAAAGAGAAGAAGGAAGAGGAAGCTGTTACGTTTTTTTGTCGGGTAGGTGGCTTGCTAAGTTAGCATTAGCAACTAACCTAAGGTTAATTATATCTACCTAGTTAACGTCCCCGACCATGAGTTCACTAAACGACTCCCCACCTTCTGAAGAAGAGGTCTGCTGGACGGAGAAAGAAGCTCTGGGGCTGAACATTATCGTAAAAGAAGAAGAGGATATTAGAGTGAAAGGAGAGGAAGGTGAAGAAGAGGAGGATATTAGAGTGAAAGGAGAGGAAGAAGAGGATGCAGCGTTCAGAGTGAAGGAGGAGGAGGACCAGGTCACAGTGAAAGAAGAAGAGGAGGAAGAAGATTTCAAAATAATAAAGGAGGAAGAGGAGGAGGCTATTACATTGAAAGAAGAGGATGTTCTAGTGAAAGGAGAGGAAGAACCCTTTAGAGTGGAAGAGGAGGAGACTGAAGATCTGATTGACACCAGTAAGTAAGATCTTAAAAACAGGGGCATAAACTCTGTCTGCAGTTATGGAACCAAAGTATAGTTTTAAAGTGGCATTCTACTGAACGACCCTGCTGTTTAGTCTATTAAACTGGTACTCACTTCATCCATCTGGAACGACCCTAAAGGGGCAGGCATTCTACTGAACGACCCAGCTGTTTAGTCTATTAAACTGGTACTCACTTCATTCATCTGGAACGACCCTAAAGGGGCAGGCATTCTACTGAACGACCCAGCTGTTTAGTCTATTAAACTGGTACTCACTTCATTCATCTGGAACGACCCTAAAGGGGCAGGCATTCTACTGAACGACCCAGCTGTTTAGTCTATTAAACTGGTACTCACTTCATTCATCTGGAACGACCCTGTTGTTTAATCTATTAAACCAAATCAAATGTATTTATATAGCCCTTCGTACATCAGCTGATATCTCAAAGTGCTGTACAGAAACCCAGCCTAAAACCCCAAACAGCAAGCAATGCAGGTGTAGGCTCATTTACTTGTGTGGCTGCCAGCCAAATAGCATTGAACTTCTTTTGTCATCTGATGGAAATTAAGCTATTTTTCCGCCAAATGTGTTGCACTATAGTTGCACGTCCCTGATCATTCTATATATTTAACAGGACCCCTGTCAATACACAGCTGGACTCACCAGCCCCCCGCTTTCTCCCTTGGTATTTACAAACAAACACTTGACTGGCTTAACTGTTCTGGGGAACTATGCTAAAGATTCATAATGTAAAATAATGTGACTGGCTCAACTGTTCTGGGGAACTACGCTAAAGATTCATAATGTAAAATAATGTGACGGGCTCAACTGTTCTGGGGAACTATGCTAAAGCTTCATAATGTAAAATAATGTGACCGGCTCAACTGTTCTGGGGAACTACGCTAAAGATTCATAATGTAAAATAATGTGACCGGCTCAACTGTTCTGGGGAACTACGCTAAAGATTCATAATGTAAAATAATGTGACCGGCTCAACTGTTCTGGGGAACTACGCTAAAGATTCATAATGTAAAATAATGTGACTGGCTCAACTGTTCTGGGGAACTACGCTAAAGATTCATAATGTAAAATAATGTGACTGGCTCAACTGTTCTGGGGAACTACGCTAAAGATTCATAATGTAAAATAATGTGACGGGTGACATGAGATACGCGATCTGTTCTATCTCCTCTAATGCATTGCGCAAGTTGACTGCAGGTATATACTTTAAAAAGTAGATACAAATATTAACATGTATAGAAAAACTTCAAATAAATAGTTTAAAGTATTGATGGTACTGTAGAGATTGTTAAAGATGCAACGAGTGGGGGCCACCAGCAAAATGGGTTTGATACATGTAGAGTCCTGGACAGAGTCTTGTCCATCAGTCGCTGTGGATGGAGTGGAGCATTAAATATAGAGTCCTGGACAGAGTCTTGTCCATCAGTCGCTGTGGATGGAGTGGAACATTGAATATAGAGTCCTGGATAGAGTCTTGTCTATCAGTCGCTGTGGATGAAGTGGAACATTAAATATAGAGTCCTGGACAGAGTCTTGTCCATCAGTCGCTGTGGATGGAGGGGAACATTAAATATAGAGTCCTGGACAGAGTCTTGTCCATCAGTCGCTGTGGATGGAGTGGAACATTAAATATAGAGTCCTGGACAGAGTCTTGTCTATCAGTTGCTGTGGATGGAGGGGAACATTAAATATAGAGTCCTGGACAGAGTCTTGTCCATCAGTCGCTGTGGATGGAGGGGAACATTAAATATAGAGTCCTGGACAGAGTCTTGTCCATCAGTCGCTGTGGATGGAGGGGAACATTAAATATAGAGTCCTGGACAGAGTCTTGTCCATCATTCGCTTCAGGTTAAGAGCGTTGGGCTAGTAACCAAAAGGTTGCTGGTTCGAATCCCAGAGACAACTAGGTGAAAAATATATCAATGTGCCCTTGAGCAAGGTACTTAACCCTAATTGATCTTTGATAAGAGAGTCTTCTAAATGACAAATCGTGTAACAATTTCAATATAATAATGTTTTCGGGTTCACAATAGTTTCATTTCTAAGTACTAAAACATGGGTAGTGGTCCTAGAACAGAGGTCAAAGGTCAATCGGCTAAAAACCTGCCTCTATGAAAGCAAGGTTCTAGAGTGGTATTATTATTTGTATTTTTTTGGCTACCAAGTAAAAAAATAAATAAATGAAAACTGGCCTCGGGTTATTACCAGTCTGGATTAAACCTCATATGAAGACAGTTTTATCATGTGTAGGTTTCATTCAGGTCTCTGTTTAACTAAATACTCAGTATTTTATTGAGGGATCTAGTCTAGATTAAACCTCATTGGAAGACCGTTTTACCATGTGGAGGTCTTATTCAGGTCTCTGATTAGTATTTAGCTAAATACTCTGTTTGTCTTTGGCAGGAGAGAGACCAGATTTTCACTCTGACAGCGGGAAGAGTTCTTCAGTGGCACCGGACTCCGAGACGCCCAAACCAGCGAGACAACATCACTGCTCCCACTGTGGAAAGAGTTTTTGGTGGTTAGGGCACCTTAGACACCATAAGAGAACGCACACAGGGGAGAAGCCCTACCCATGCTCCCAGT
Source organism: Oncorhynchus clarkii lewisi (assembly GCF_045791955.1). Lineage (NCBI taxonomy): Eukaryota > Metazoa > Chordata > Actinopteri > Salmoniformes > Salmonidae > Oncorhynchus > Oncorhynchus clarkii. The sequence goes on along the minus strand of NW_027258108.1, from coordinate 115,511 downwards.
GTGGAAAGAGATTTACCATGTTAGGGAACCTGAAACAGCACGAGAGGACACACACTGCAGAAAGGCCGTTTAAATGTTCCAAGTGTGGAAAGAGTTTTACCTGGTTACGGTACCTCAATAAGCATGAAGAAATACATACAGCAGGGAGGAAGACCTGCCAATGCTCTCAGTGTGGAAAGAGATTTACTACGTTAGGGTACCTGAAAACACACAAGAGAATACACTCCGGAGAGAAGCCTTACCAATGCTCCCAATGCGGAATGACTTATAACCAGTTAGGGAACCTGAAATCACATGAGAGAATACACACGGGAGAGAAGCCCTTCCAGTGCTCCCAGTGTGGAAAGAGATTTACTGGTTCAAAGAACCTGAAATTGCATGTGAGAATACATCGTGATAAACATACAAATACACAGGAGGGGAAGGAGGAGGAGGAGAAGACATACCACTGCTCTCATTGCGGAAAGACATTTTCCCGGGCAGAGGACCTGAAATCACATGAGAGAATAGAGAGGCTGTGTTCCGACTTGAGTTTTTGACTTAGAATGTGTTTCTTCTTCAAGCCACATGAAATCATATTGTACACTGAGTACACCAAACATTAGTATCACCTTCCTAATATTGAGTTGAGCCCCCCCCATTTTGCCCTCAGAACAGCCTCCATTCATCGGGGCATGGACTACAAGGTGTTGAAAGCCTTCTACAGGGATGCTGGCCTATGTTGACTCCAATGCTTCCCATAGTTGTGTCAAGTTGGCTGGATGTCCTTTGGGTTGTGAACCATTCTTGATACTGTTGAGCTGGAAAAACCCAGCCTGGCACCTACTACTATACCCGGTTCAAAGGCAATTACATCTTTTGTCTTGTCCATTCACCCTCTGAATGGCGCATACACACAATCCAGGTTTAAAAGGTTAACCGTTAACCTGTCTCCTCCATATCATATAAACTGATTGAAGTGGATTTAACACGTTTAAAAATAAAAAATAAATCACATTTATTTAACCAGGTAACAGAACACACAGAACACATATAACACATTAAACACACAACACATAGAACACACAACACATAGAACACACAACACATAGAACACACTAGACATAGAACACACAACACATAGAACACACTAGACATAGAACACACTACACATAGAACACACTACACATAGAACACACTACACATAGAACACACTACACATAGAACACACTACACATAGAACACACTACACATTAAACACACTACACATAGAACACACTACACATAGAACACACTACACATAGAACACAGAACAATTTTTTTTTCCCCCCACCTTTATTTAACCAGGGAGGCCAGTTGAGAACAAGTTCTCGTTTACAACTGCGACCTGGCCAAGATAAAGCAAAGCAGTTCGACACATACAACACAGAGTTACACATGGAATAAACAAACATACAATCAATAATACAGTAGAAAAATCTATATACAGTGATAATAAATAGACCATGGTGGAAAAGTAATTACAATATAGCAATTAAACACTGGAATGGTAGGGTGTGCAGAAGATGAATGTGCAAGTAGAGATACTGGGGTGCAAAGGAGCAAGATAAATAAATAAATACAGTGTGGGGATGAGGTAGATTGGATGGGCTATTTACAGATGGGCTATGTACAGGTGCAGTGATCTGTGAGCTGCTCTGACAGCTGGTGCTTAAAGCTAGTGAGGGAGGTTAGAGTCTCCAGCTTCAGAGATTTTTTGCAGTTCGTTCCAGTCATTGGCAGCAGAGAACTGGAAGGAGAGGCGGCCAAAGGAAGAATTGGCTTTGGGGGTGACCAGTGAGATATACCTGCTGGAGCGCGTGCTATGGGTGGGTGCTGCTATGGTGACCAGTGAGCTGAGATAAGGTGGGGCTTTACCTAGCTGAGACTTGTAGATGACCTGGAGCCAGTGGGTTTGGCGACGAGTATGAAGCGAGGGCCAGCCAACGAGAGCATACAGGTCGCAGTGGTGGGTAGTATATGGGGCTTTGGTGACAAAACGGTTGGCAATCATTTGAGAAACCAAGGCTGTTGAGTCTGCCAATAAGAATGTTGTGATTGACAGAGTTGAAGCCTTAGCCAGGTCAATGAATAGGGCTGCACAGTAATGTCTCTTATCGATGGCAGTTATGATATCGTTTAGGACCTTGAGCGTGGCTGAGGTGCACCCATGACCAGCTCTGAAACCAGATTGCATATCGGAGAAGGTACGGTGTGATTCGAAGTGGTCGGTGATCTGTTTGTTAACTTGGCTTTCGACGACCTTAGATAGGCAGGGTAGAATAGATATAGGTCTGTAGCAGTTTGGGTCTAGAGTGTCTCCCCCTTTGAAGAGGGGGATGACTGCGGCAGCTTTTCAATCTTTGGGAATCTCAAACGATACGAAAGAGAGGTTGAATAGGCTAGTAATACGGGTTGCAACAATTTCGGCAGATAATTTTAGAAAGAGGTCCAGATTGTCTAGCCCAGCTGATTTGTAGGTTTCCAGATTTTACAGCTCTTTCAGAACATCAGCTATCTGGATTTGGGTGAAGGTGAAGTGAGGGAGATTTGGGTGAGTTGCTGTGGGGAGTGCAGGGCTGTTGGCCAGGGTAGGGGTAGCCAGGTGGAAAGCATGTCCAGCCGTAGAAAAATGCTTATTGAAATTCTCAATTATCTTGGATTTATCGGTGGTGACAGTGTTTCCTAGCCTCAGAGCAGTGGGCAGCTGGGAGAAGGTGCTCTTATTCTCCATGGACTTTACAGTGTCCCAGAACTTTTTGGAGTTTGTACAACAGGATGCAAATTTCTGTTTGAAAAAGCTAGCCTTTGCTTTCCTTCCTAACTGCCTGTGTATATGGGTTCCTAAACTCCCTGAAAAGTTGCATATCGCGGGGGCTATTCGATGCTAATTTCTGTTTGAAAAAGCTAGCCTTAGCTTTCCTTCCTAACTGCCTGTATGTTGGTGAGATCAATAAGGGACCATATCTTTCACCTGGACTCACCAGGTCAGTCTATGTCATATGAATCCATATGTGTGATTTCATAGTTTTGATGTCTTCACTATTATTCTACAATGTAGAAAATAGTAAAAATAAATAAAAAACCCTGGAATGAGTAGGTGTGTCCAAACTTTTGACTGGTACTGTAAACTGTATAATGTATTGTTACACCATGTAGGAAGAGTATAGACCTAGTCTGTTCATTATATACATCTAAACTCAGCAAAAAAAGAAACTCCCTTTTTCAGGACCCTGTCTTTCAAAGATAATTTGTAAAAAATCAAATAACTACACAGATCTTCGTTGTAAAGGGTTTTAACACTGTTTCCCATGCTTGTTCAATGAACCATAAACAATTAATGAACATGCACCTGTGGAACGGTCGGTAAGACACCAACAGCTTACAGGTGGTAGGCAATTAAGGTCACAGTTATGAAAACTTAGGACACTAAAGAGGCCTTTCTACTGACTCTGAAAAACACCCAAATAAAGATGCCCAGGGTCCCTGCTCATCTGCTTGAACGTGCCTTAGGCATGCTGCAAGGACTCATGAAGACTGAAGATATGGTCAGGGCAATAAATTGCAATGTCTGTACTGTGAGACGCGTAAGACAGCGCTACAGGGAGACAGGATGGACAGCTGATCGTCCTCACAGTGGCAGATCATGTGTAACAACACCTGCACAGGATCGCTACATCCGAACATCACACCTGCGGGACAGATACAGGATGGCAACAACAACTGCCCGAGTTACACCAGGAATTTACAATCCCTCCATCAGTGTTCAGACTGTCCGCAAAGGCTGAGAGAGGCTGGACTGAAGGCTTGTTGACCTGTTGTAAGGAAGGTCCTCACCAGACATCACCCGCAACAACGTTGCCTATGGGCACAAACCCACCATCGCTGGACCAGACAGGACTGGCAAAAAGTGCTCTTCACTGACGAGTCGTGATGGTCGGATTTGTGTTTATCGTCGAAGGAATGAGAGTTACACCGAGGCCTGTACTCTGGAGCGGGATCGATTTGGAGGTGGAGGGTCCGTCATGGTCTGGGGTGGTGTGTCAAAGCATCATCGGACTGAGTTTGTTGTCATTGCAGTCAATCTCAACGCTGTGCGTTACAGGGAAGACATCCTCCTCCCTCATGTGGTACCCTTCCTGCAGGCTCATCCTGACATGACCCTCCAGCATGACAATGCCACCAGCCATACTGCTCGTTCTGTGCGTGATTTCCTGCAAGATAGGAATGTCAGTGTTCTCCCATGGCCAGCGAAGAGCCCGGATCTCAATCCCATTGAGCACGTCTGGGACCTGTTGCATCGGCGGATGAGGGCTAGGGTCATTCCCCCCAGAAATGTCCGGGAACTTGCAGGTGCCTTGGTGGAAGAGTGGGGTAACATCTCACAGAAAGAACTGGCAAATCTGGTGCAGGCCATGAGGAGGAGATGCACTGCAGTACTTAATGCAGCTGGTGGCCACAGCAGATACTGACTGTTACTTTTGATTTTGACCCCCTCTTTGTTCAAGGACACATTATTCAATTTCTGTTTGTCACATGTCTGTGGAACTTGTTCAGTTTATGTCTCAGTTGTTGAATCTTATGTTCATACAAATATTTACACGTTACGTTTGCTGAAAATTAACGCAGTTGACAGTGAGAGGACTTTTTTTGCTGAGTTTATATGGACAGTGGCCTGCTCTCCTAACACTGCAATGATATTAAACTATATGAACAGTGCCCTGCTCTCCTAACACTGCAATGATATTAAACTATATGAACAGTGGCCTGCTCTCCTAACACTGCAATGATATTAAACTACGTGGACGGTGCCCTGCTCTCCTAACACTGCAATGATATTAAACTATATGGACAGTGACCTGCTCTCCTAACACTGCAATGATATTAAACTATATGGACAGTGGCCTGCTCTCCTAACACTGCAATGATATTAAACTATGTGGACAGTGACCTGCTCTCCTAACACTGCAATGATATTCAACTACATGGACAGTGCCCTGCTCTCTTAACACTGCAATGATATTAAACTATATGGACAGTGGCCTGCTCTCCTAACACTGCAATGATATTAAACTATGTGGACAGTGACCTGCTCTCCTAACACTGCAATGATATTCAACTACATGGACAGTGCCCTGCTCTCTTAACACTGCAATGATATTAAACTATATGGACAGTGACCTGCTCTCCTAACACTGCAATGATATTAAACTATGTGGACAGTGACCTGCTCTCCTAACACTGCAATGATATTCAACTACATGGACAGTGCCCTGCTCTCCTAACACTGCAATGATATTAAACTATATGGACAGTGCCCTGCTCTCCTAACACTGCAATGATATTAAACTATATGGACAGTGACCTGCTCTCCTAACACTGCAATGATATTAAACTATGTGGACAGTGACCTGCTCTCCTAACACTGCAATGATATTAAACTATATGGACAGTGCCCTGCTCTCCTAACACTACAATGATATTAAACTATGTGGACAGTGCCCTGCTCTCCTAACACCACAATGATATTAAACTATATGGACAGTGACCTGAAAACGTATGTTCCTTATAATAATTAACCCTCACATAATGCTGCCCAAAAACAATGAACATTTCTCTCACCCAGTGGGATATAGGCTATTTAGGTGAGTGTTGGTGTTGACCCATAAGGCAGTGCCCACTTACCCAAAGGCAACATGGACAGATAGGACTCTACCTGTGTAGAGCACATGCCCCTTTGTCCTTCCAGTCTCTAAAGTGTTAGCGATGATGCTAATGACAACCATCATGAGTGAGTGCGTTTGTCTACCACTATGTGTAGTTGTTAGCGATGATGCTAATGACAAGAATAATGGCGCTAAGCCTTTTTCTTTAAATTATAATACATGTTTTATGAGATTGTAGATGGATCTTAGACCATTCCTCCATACAGAATCCTACCAGATGTTTTATGAGTTCTAGAACACACTGGGAGGGATCTTAGACCATTCCTCCATACAGAATCCTACCAGATGTTTTATGAGTTCTAGAACACACTGGGAGGGATCTTAGACCATTCCTCCATACAGAATCCTACCAGATGTTAATGAGTTCTAGAACACACTGGGAGGGATCTTAGACCATTCCTCCATACAGAATCCTACCAGATGTTTTCTGAGTTCTAGAACACACTGGGAGGGATCTTAGACCATGCCTCCATACAGAATCCTACCAGATGTTTTCTGAGTTCTAGAACACACTGGGAGGGATCTTAGACCATGGCTCCATACAGAAACCTACCAGATGTTTTATGAGTTCTAGAACACACTGGGATGAATCTTAGACCATTCCTCCATACAGAATCCTACCAGATGTATGATGAGTTCTAGAACACACTGGGAGGGATCTTAGACCGTTCCTCCATACAGAATCCTACCAGATGTTTTCTGAGTTCTAGAACACACTGGGAGGGATCTTAGACCATGCCTCCATACAGAATCCTACCAGATGTTTTATGAGTTCTAGAACACACTGGGATGGATCTTGGGCCATTCCTCCATACAGAATCCTACCAGATGTTCGATGATTTCTAGAACACACTGGGAGGGATCTTAGACCATTCCTCCATACAGAATCCTACCAGATGTTTTATGAGTTCTAGAACACACTGGGATGAATCTTAGACCATTCCTCCATACAGAATCCTACCTGATGTATGATGAGTTCTAGAACACACTGGGAGGGATCTTAGACCGTTCCTCCATACAGACTCCACCCAGATCCTTGATATCCGTCACGGGTTCTCAATGGAGTTCGTTCCGGAGACTGAAATGGCCATTGCAAAATGTTGGTTTGTAGTCAATGAACCATTTCTATGTGGATGTTGATGTGTGCTTGGGGTGGCAGGCAGCCTAGTGGTTAGAGGGTTGATTGATCAAATCCCTGAGCTGACAAGATAAAAATCTGTCGTTCTGCCCCTGAACAAGGCAGTTAACCCACTGTCCCTAAGCCATCATTGTAAATAATAATTTGTTCTTAACTGACTTGCCTAGTTAAATAAAATAAGAATTGTCTGTCTGGATGATCCATTTGAAGCCAAGTTTCAGCCTCCTGTCAGAGGAAACCAGATTTCGGCCAAACATTTCCTGGTACTTGGTAGAATTCATGATGCTGTTGACCGTAACAAAGGCCTTAAGGACCAGTGGAAGCGGAACAGCCCCATAACATCAAATATACCCTACCATATTCTACAGTAGATACGAGGTTCTTTACTGTGCGTTCGTCTATCTTTCGATGCCAAACCCACCGCTAGTGTGTCTAGCCAAAGACCTCCATCTTTGTTTCATATCACCATATGACCTTTTTCCAATCCAAGTGCCAAACTCACCACTGGCTCCAACGCTGTTTAGCTCCAGGTGTTTACATGTGTTGGTTACTCTCACTAAAGGCTGTTTTTTTTCTGGCAACCCCTCAAGAGCCTACTGGCATGTAGGTGGTGTCTAATTGGAGATTCGGAGACCCTAAGATGACCAAGTTCTGGAATTCAAATTCTAATGTGAGATTCTTTATGATTTATGAAGGTCAACAACCATTTGTCTCTTTTCGTTTGTGAGTTATTTGCCCTTCCCCATGCACTCACTACTGTAAGTGGCTCTGGATATGAGCATCTGCTAAATGACTCACTACTGTAGAGGCTCTGGATAATAGTCTGCTAAATTACTCACAACTGTAGAGGCTCTGGATAAGAGAGTATGCTAAATGACTCACTACTGTAGAGGCTCTGGATAAGAGAGTCTGCTAAATGACTCACTACTGTAAGTGGCTCTGGATATGAGCATCTGCTAAATTACTCACTACTGTAGAGGCTCTGGATAAGAGAGTCTGCTAAATGACTCACTACTGTAAGTGGCTCTGGATATGAGCATCTGCTAAATGACTCACTACTGTAGAGGCTCTGGATAAGAGAGTCTGCTAAATGACTCACTACTGTAAGTGGCTCTGGATTTGAGCATCTGCTAAATGACTCACTACTGTAGAGGCTCTGGATAATAGAGTCTGCTAAATGACTCACAACTGTAGAGGCTCTGGATAAGAGAGTATGCTAAATGACTCACTACTGTAGAGGCTCTGGATAAGAGAGTCTGCTAAATGACTCACTACTGTAAGTGGCTCTGGATATGAGCATCTGCTAAATGACTCACTACTGTAGAGGCTCTGGATAAGAGTCTGCTAAATGACTCACTACTGTAAGTGGCTCTGGATATGAGCATCTGCTAAATGACTCACTACTGTAAGTGGCTCTCGATAAGAGTCTGCTAAATGACTCACATGTCAATGTGATGGCAGATACATTTTTACATGCGTTACCTAACTTTTATACCCCAGTGACACAGGAAGACATGAACTAAAAAAAGTTCTAATGTTGTGGTGGAAATTCAACACCAGGGACACCTGAAGTCCATTTTAAACAAATCACTCTTTATTATCACGGCCCGGAGAGGTTCACAAACTCAATCCGAGCTTGATGAAAAGGGCGTTCCCCTTTCAGTCCTTATATACTGCTACACAAACAAGTTATATGAGCATGATTTACATTATTAACGTTGGTTCCTGCATGTGACTGACTGATACCTCACGAGGCTGAGATACTCATTTTGTCTCACAGAACAATGTTCTGGGCCGTATTGCTACATTTCTTATGGTTTACTCCCATCTACAATCAGTGTGTACAATCAGTCAGTCACTCGCATGAACCGAACCAAGACATGTAATTACAGAGCAGCATTATTCTAAACATACAATCTGATACACAGAGAGAGAAATGTCCCATCACAATGTTAATGTAGATTTTATTTTATTTATTTAATGAACAAGAATCTTTACGGGTGCCAATAAATGAAAGTTACAAGTTTTTTTCACTTGTTAAACAAAATATTTTTCTCTGAGCAATTGTATTTGTATAAAAACACAATTTCAGCATACAATATTCAGCTCAGTACTTGTATTGTCGATCTTGAACACATCTTTATCAAGGGTGTTAATCATTTTGGAGGTGGTTATTCCGGGGCCTTAACTGGTCTTCACAACGTTAGGTCTTCTCCCCTCCTGTGTGTGTTCTGTCAAACTCTTCCCACATTGGGAGCATTGGAAAGGTTTCTCTCGTGTGTGCGTCATTTCATGCTTTTTCAGTATCCCTAAATAGGTAAAACTCTTTTCACACAGGGAGCAGTGGAAAGGCTTCTCTCCGGTGTGTATTCTCGCATGCATTTTCAGGTTCCCTAATTTGGTATAACTCTTTTTACACTGAGAACATTGGAAAGGCTTATCTCCCGTGTGTGTTCTCTCATGCTCTTTCAGATGCGATGCCTGGATAAATCTCTGGCCACACTGAGAGCATTGAAAAGGCCTCTCTACAGAGTGTGTTCTTTCATGCACTTTTAGATACCCCAAGTGTCCAAAACCCATTCCACACTGGGAGCAATGATAAGGCTTCTCCCCTGTGTGCGTTCTCTTATGTTCTTTCAGGTGCTTTAACCTGGAAAATATCTTTCCACACTGGGAGCAGTGGTGTCTCCTCACTGGTTTGGACGTCTCTGGATCAGGTTCCCCTGAAGGACTCTTTCCTCTGTCAGAGTGACAGTCTGATATCGCTCCTGTCAAAGAAAAAAACAGAGTATTTGGTTAAACAGCGAGACCTGAATAAAAATCTTCACATGATTAAACTGTCTTCCTATGAGGTTTAATCCAGACTAGATCCTTCAGTATAGTTTGGATCCTGGGTGCTGATTGGTTGACAAGTGCTAGTTATTTTTATGATAATAAATAACAGTTCCATTTGAATTATCCATGTACATCCACTGTCCCACAGCTCAGCCAGGTAATTTATCAACTGTATCTCCACTGTCTCACAGCCCAGCCAGGTAATTCATCAACTGTATCTCCACTGTCCCACAGCCCAGCCAGGTAATTTATCAACTGTATCTCCATTGTCCCACAGCCCAGCCAGCTAATTCATCCACTGTATCTCCACTGTCCCACAGCCCAGCCAGGTAATTTATCAACTGTATCTCCACTGTCCCCACAGCCCAGCCAGGTAATTTATCAACTGTATCTCCACTGTCTCACAGCCCAGCCAGGTAATTTATCAACTGTATCTCCACTGTCCCCACAGCCCAGCCAGGTAATTTATCAACTGTATCTCCACTGTCCCCACAGCCCAGCCAGGTAATTTATCAACTGTATCTGCACTGTCCCACAGCCCAGCCAGGTAATTTATCAACTGTATCTCCACTGTCTCACAGCCCAGCCAGGTAATTTATCAACTGTATCTCCACTGGAAGAAAAAACATAGACATGCAAGATCATAATAATAATAACCATTTTACTAGAACCTGTAAATGAACAACACAGTGTTTAGGGCTGTTTCCCCGGCACTCCGCTGCGCAACACGCCTAAGAACAGCCGTCGTGCCTTTTGTTTGCCTCAATTAAATAACTGGTGGCCCAGTTCCTTTTACAACATTTAATCCCGATCAAAAATAATCCTCGTCTCGATTCGGTTTTCTTCATCATTTGCAAATCAGACACGAGTTGGTTGTAATAACTGGTTATATGATGTGGTATCGTAGATATTTTAAATCAGATCAGTCTGTCTAAACCTTATAGCTAAAATATGAAGGACCTAATGACACCATTGTCTGGGGGTGTCCTCGGATGGGGCCACAGTGTCTCCTGACCCCTCCTGTCTCAGCCTCCAGTATTTATGCTGCAGTAGTTTATGTGTCGGGGGGCTAGGGTCAGTTTGTTATATCTGGAGTACTTCTCCTGTCCTATTCGGTGTCCTGTGTGAATTTAAGTGTGCTCTCTCTAATTCTCTCTTTCTCTCTTTCTTTCTCTCTCTCGGAGGACCTGAGCCCTGGGACCATGCCTCAGGACTACCTGACATGATGACTCCTTGCTGTCCCCAGTCCACCTGGCAGTGCTGCTGCTCCAGTTTCAACTGTTCTGCCTTATTATTATTGGACCATGCTGGTCATTTATGAACATTTGAACATCTTGGCCATGTTCTGTTATAATCTCCACCCGGCACAGCCAGAAGAGGACTGGCCACCCCACATAGCCTGGTTCCTCTCTAGGTTTCTTCCTAGGTTTTGGCCTTTCTAGGGAGTTTTTCCTAGCCACCGTGCTTCTACACCTGCATTGCTTGCTGTTTGGGGTTTTAGGCTGGGTTTCTGTACAGCACTTTGAGATATCAGCTGATGTACGAAGGGCTATATAAATAAAATTGGATTTGATTTGACCATTGAGATTATAAAAACACTAATGATTGTAGCGCTTCAAAACATGTTTTAAAAATATATATATAATTTGCTCATGGGTTGTCGAGTATAAGAGTAGACTGAGCAAAGCACAACAGAAAGACATTTGGAAAAATAGAATGTAAAGCATTTAATCCGTTAACGTTTTGTTGGTTGACCACCACTCGTTATAGCTTTAACAATTACTAAAGTACACAACAACATATTCAAGTGTAGAGTGCTCTTTTTTAAAAACCAGACATTAGTTCAACAACTGCAGAGTTTGTGGCCCTGTTTTTAAGATGCTACTTACTGGTGTTGATCAGATTTCCAGTCTTCTCTTCGTCCACTCCAAACACGTCTACCTCGTCCAATGTGACAGTGATCTCCCCCTCCACTCCAACATCTGCGTCCTGCTCTTTCGCGTCTTCCTGTTTCACTCGGAAAGCTTCTTCCTCTTCTTTCACTGTTACAGCCTCACCCGCGACTTCTTTTTTGACGGTGACAGCCTCCTCTTCCTTCTCCTCTTTCACCGTCCAGCAGACCTCCTCTTCTTCGGCAGGGGGAGAGTAGCTTAGTGAGCTCATGGTCGGGGATGCTAGCTAGCTAGTTAGCATTAATGACAAGGCAAGTGCTACTGCTAATTTAATCAGCCAGCTAGCTGACTACTAGCAACGTTCAATTAAATGCGACAATTAGCTAGCTATACAACATACATGTATTTAAAACAGTGGCTAATACACACTGAAAGTGTCTAATGAGCTTTAACGTTTTAGCTATATTGGCTAGCAAGCTACCATGGTTGATAACTAGATCAGCGTCCCGTTAGCAACACAAAAAGTACTTCCGGGTCACGGAATTTTGGAAGATTTTCTAAATAAAAGTCCCACACGTAATAGTGGAAAGGTGTCAATGACCTGTATTTATTCATTATATATGATAAGTAATTGTCTAAACCTTAAACAATTATTTATATTTGTAACATTTGCATTAAATGTGGGTTTTAAACCATTTTCCAAGGTCAAATAATTGGCCATATTTCGTATTGTCTTTATAAAGCAAAAAATATTGCGGGTGCCGCAGGTTTGTAGAATATATATACTGTATATTCCTCAATGATAATGGATGAGGGGATGAGTCTTTGAACATATTCCAATCAGTTGTCGCCAAGCAATCCTGAGGCATTGAGTACGCCTCCTCTGTCCAGCGCCTCACAATTCTCCGTTTTGGTTGCTCGCTGGAACAGAGAGAAGTGAACTTATTGATTCGAAAATATGGGGGTGAGTGATGGCTTTATACTTGTCAAGGATGTTTGTGTACCCGTGGGTCCAGCACACTATTTCCTCATAGGACAGGAGACATGATAATGGTACTTTGGGAGCAGGGCCAACTTTTGGAGACTCAAAGGGAAAACAATACCCCACCCACCACACACCTTTATAATAAGCTAATGCTCCAAATTTAAACATTTTTTTTTCGCACATGGCTTTTATTCTCTGCAAAATCCCACAAATCCCATTGTAAGCAAGTTTCTAGACTACAGCTCAAAGAGAGGGCAAACAGGAGTGACTGTCAGCTGATCACAAAGGTCAGATGACATAACAATAGAGCTCGTTGGCCACACTAGTAGTAGGTTTGGCGTTGAAAAATAGAAGCATATGCAGAAAAATAACGCATATCTACAGTAAAAATATGGTAAGCTAAGGACCCTGGGACTGAACACCTCCCTCTGCAACTGGATCCTGGACTTCCTGACGGACCGGCCCCAGGTGGCGAGGGTAGGCAACAATACATCCACCATGCTGACCCTCAACACAGGGGCCCCTCAGGGGTGCGTGCTTAGTCCCCTCCTCTACTCCCTGTTATCCCACGCCTGCGTGGCTGTGTACAATTCCAACGCCATCATTAAGTTTGCCAACGACGTGACGGTGGTAGGCCTGATCACCGATGACGGTGAGACAGCCTATTGGTGCCAGCACAACAATCTCTGCCTCGACGTCAGCAAGACAAAGGAGCTGATGGTGGACAACACCAACACAGTCGTGAAAAGGGCACAACAGCCTGGGTTCAATCCCAGTCGTGAAGAGGGCACAACAGCGCCTCTGGGTTCAATCCCAGTCGTGAAGAGGGCACAACAGCGCCTCTGGGTTCAATCCCAGTCGTGAAGAGGGCACAACAGCGCCTCTGGGTTTAATCCCAGTCGTGAAGAGGGCACAACAGCGCCTCTGGGTTCAATCCCAGTCGTGAAGAGGCACAACAGCGCCTCTGGGTTCAATCCCAGTCGTGAAGAGGGCACAACAGCGCCTCTGGGTTTAATCCCAGTCGTGAAGAGGGCACAACAGCGCCTCTGGGTTTAATCCCAGTCGTGAAGAGGGCACAACAGCGCCTCTGGGTTCAATCCCAGTCGTGAAGAGGGCACAACAGCGCCTCTGGGTTCAATCCCAGTCGTGAAGAGGGCACAACAGCGCCTCTGGGTTTAATCCCAGTCGTGAAGAGGGCACAACAGCCTGGGTTCAATCCCAGTCGTGAAGAGGGCACAACAGCCTGGGTTCAATCCCAGTCGTGAAGAGGGCACAACAGCGCCTCTGGGTTTAATCCCAGTCGTGAAGAGGGCACAACAGCCTGGGTTTAATCCCAGTCGTGAAGAGGGCACAACAGCGCCTCTGGGTTTAATCCCAGTCGTGAAGAGGGCACAACAGCGCCTCTGGGTTTAATCCCAGTCGTGAAGAGGGCACAACAGCGCCTCTGGGTTTAATCCCAGTCGTGAAGAGGGCACAACAGCGCCTCTGGGTTCAATCCCAGTCGTGAAGAGGGCACAACAGCGCCTCTGGGTTTAATCCCAGTCGTGAAGAGGGCACAACAGCGCCTCTGGGTTTAATCCCAGTCGTGAAGAGGGCACAACAGCGCCTCTGGGTTTAATCCCAGTCGTGAAGAGGGCACAACAGCGCCTTTGGGTTTAATCCCAGTCGTGAAGAGGGCACAACAGCGCCTCTGGGTTTAATCCCAGTCGTGAAGAGGGCACAACAGCGCCTCTGGGTTCAATCCCAGTCGTGAAGAGGGCACAACAGCGCCTCTGGGTTCAATCCCAGTCGTGAAGAGGGCACAACAGCGCCTCTGGGTTTAATCCCAGTCGTGAAGAGGGCACAACAGCGCCTCTGGGTTTAATCCCAGTCGTGAAGAGGGCACAACAGCGCCTCTGGGTTTAATCCCAGTCGTGAAGAGGGCACAACAGCGCCTCTGGGTTTAATCCCAGTCGTGAAGAGGGCACAACAGCGCCTCTGGGTTCAATCCCAGTCGTGAAGAGGGCACAACAGCGCCTCTGGGTTTAATCCCAGTCGTGAAGAGGGCACAACAGCGCCTCTGGGTTCAATCAAAGTCGTGAAGAGGGCACAACAGCGCCTCTGGGTTCAATCCCAGTCGTGAAGAGGGCACAACAGCGCCTCTGGGTTCAATCCCAGTCGTGAAGAGGGCACAACAGCGCCTCTGGGTTCAATCCCAGTCGTGAAGAGGGCACAACAGCGCCTCTGGGTTCAATCCCAGTCGTGAAGAGGGCACAACAGCGCCTCTGGGTTTAATCCCAGTCGTGAAGAGGGCACAACAGCGCCTCTGGGTTTAATCCCAGTCGTGAAGAGGGCACAACAGCGCCTCTGGGTTTAATCAAAGTCGTGAAGAGGGCACAACAGCGCCTCTGGGTTTAATCCCAGTCGTGAAGAGGGCACAACAGCGCCTCTGGGTTTAATCCCAGTCGTGAAGAGGGCACAACAGCGCCTCTGGGTTTAATCCCAGTCGTGAAGAGGGCACAACAGCGCCTCTGGGTTCAATCCCAGTCGTGAAGAGGGCACAACAGCGCCTCTGGGTTTAATCAAAGTCGTGAAGAGGGCACACAGCCTGGGTTCGATCCCCGAGAGACCAATGAGTCGGTGCACAATTGGCCCAGCGTCGTCTGGGTTAGGGTAGAGTTTGGCCAGCCGGGATGTCCTTGTCCCATCGCCCTCTAGCGACTCCTGTGGGCGCCAGTTGTAATGTGTTTCCTCCGACACATTGGTGCTGCTGGCTTCCGGGTTAAGCGAGCAGTGTGTCAAGAAGCAGTGTGGCTTGGCAGGGCCGTGTTTCGGAGGACGCATGGCTCTCGACCTTCCCCTCTACTGAGACGGTACGGGAGTTGCAGCGATGGGACAAGACTAAACTAACTAACTGGATACCATGAAATTGGGGAGAAAAAGGGGTAAAAAATGTACAAAAAACACACACACACAAAAAAAACGTTATACAGGTGCACCCTTGAGAGCATCTTGACTGACTGCATCACCGCCTGGTATGTCAACTGCTCGGCATCTGACCGCAAGGCGCTAGCTGTTTCCACTTCACAATAACAGCCCTTACAGTTGGCCGGGGCAGCTCTAGCAAGGTAGAAATTTGACGAACTGACTTGTTGGAAAGGTGGCATCCTATGACGGTGCTACGTTGAAAGTCACTGAGCTCTTCAGTACGGGCTATTCTACTGCAAAATGTTTGTCTATGGAGATTGCATGGCTGTGTGCTCTATTTTATACACCTGTCAGCAACGGATGTGGCTGAAATAGCCAAATCCACTCATTTGAATGGGGTGTCCACATACTTTTGGCCATGTAGTGTACATCTACAGTTTAAAACACTGTAGAGACACTGTAAAGTGCTCCAATGTTTAGACTGTTTGCTATCAAGCTACCCAGGTTGCTGAAAAAGGGTCCTGTGCTGTCCACTAGATTTTACGTCACGCAAAAAACATCATCTGAAAGACCCACATTCCCAATCACGGTCAGTTGTGATACAGCCTGGAATCCAATCATGGTCTGTAGTGACACCTCTAGCACTGAGATACAGTGCCTTAGACCGCTGTGATACAGCCTGGAATCGAACCAGGGTGTCTGTAGTGATGCCTCCAGCACTGAGCTGCAGTGGCATAGACCGCTGTGATACAGCCTGGAATCGAACCAGGGTGTCTGTAGTGACACCTCTAGCACTGAGATGCAGCGCCTTAGATACAGCCTGGAAATGCCTTAGATACAGCCTGGAATTGAACCAGGGTCTGTAGTGACGCCTCTGGCACTGAGATCCAGTGCCTTAGACTGCTGTGATACAACCTGGAATCGAACCAGGGTCTATAGTGTTTTAGACTCTAGCACTGAGATGCAGTACCTTAGATACAGCCTGGAATTGCTATGATTCAGCCTGGAATTGAACCAGGGTCTGTAGTGACGCCTCTAGCACTGAGATGCTGTGCCTTATTCCACTGCGCCACTCGGAAGCCCATCATTCACCACCGGAAGCTCATCATTCACCACCGGAAGCTAATTTTAAAGAAACCCAACTGCATATTTAAATAATAGTTACATGTAATGAATGTTTTGTTCTTACCTCGTTTTGTGCCAGTAGGCTGTGGGTTATTCTGACAGCAGCTAGATGACAGGAAGCATGCTGGTCTTTTAGCTTCGCAAATCTCCCCCATGTGAAATAATGAGTTGTATCCATAATTAGCCCCGGTAAAACATTCTTCTACTCCCCAGTGGGACCTAAAAACACGATGTCAAGTTGATATGCCGCTTCAATGTATTCGTACCACACATCAACTTAAAGATGCACTATGCAGAAATCTCTCCGCCATTTTCCTGGCTCCTAAATTCTAGTAGTTCACCTCATTTCAGTCTAATTTCACAATGACAAGCAGTCATTGTGTAGAGAATCATTGTACCATCTAAACCACTATAGAAATATATTTTACACAACCAAATATTGTTCAGGGGTTTTGAAGCTGGTGGACTACAGACACCCTGATTCGATTCCCAATTAAAAGATACAAAAACTATACTTCAAAACAGGGAAGCATAGAAATTGCACACATGGAACAGATCTACAGCTTCTTGGACTTTCTTTCAATGAGACTGACAGATCTATAACGCATATTTCTGTGTGAATGTGTGTCAGGTTTGCCCCCCCTTTAAAATAGAATGTCATTATATCACCGAGAAAACGCAAGGAATCAAAAATGTGGCAAAGTGACACGTCTCAAATTTTCAGGGAGCACAAAAGAGTACGTAGAATAGCGGAACATATTACAAGGAGTTGCCTCTTTTGTGACGAGAAACGACATTAGAACACTGCGCTACGCTCTGAATCTTCAGTCTCCATGAAGCTTGTGGCAAACCTGAAGTAAGCAACGTGACGTTCTTCACAGTGACTCGGATGTACAGTTGTGCTCAGCTCAACGCTGTTGTAAGTTTTGAGGGGCTTGAATGGAGCACATCGAAGACGTGTGAAACTTACTCGTCAGTTGTAAGTGTCCCAATCGCGCGCCAATCAATTACTAACTTTTGAGTGGCGCGAATAGTAGAGACGCTTGAGAGAAGAGGACGGTCACGTGTGTTTGTAAAGCAGAGGTCCCGAGTTCGAGTCAGGTATGTGTCTAATCAGGGGAAAGTGGTAATCGCTAAGTAAGCAGTTCTTTACCCGGATACATTCACACTGACATAGCCTGCTTCATATTCAGTTATTATTTTTTAAATGAAAAAAACATAGATGTATTTTTTGGTCCATTTTATACAACTTGATTTCATGTGGCATAAACAAAAGCACAACATTTTGCAGTACAATATATGAGACAAGTGTGGGAGCATTATTTGTGGGGGTTTTCTGTGTGAATGTGTGTCAGGTTTGCACAAAAACGTTACACATTGTAGCTTTAAAATAGAACGTCATTAACTTAAAGTATATTTGATGTGATATATTCGTTTCTACACTGGGAACAGTGGTAAGGCATCGTCACTGTATGTATTACGTCATGGTTTTTTCAGGTGCCCTAACTGGTTAAAACTAACTGGTTAAAACTGACTGGTTAAAACTAACTGGTTAAAACTGACTGGTTAAAACTGACTGGTTAAAACTGACTGGTTAAAAATATACAATTCCATACTAGGAGCATAGCTAACGTTTCTCTATCGTGTGGATTCTTTCATGTTCTTTCAATTGCCTTAATGACGCAAAACTCTTTAAGCACAGGTAGCATTGGTAAGGCTTCTCTCCTGTGTGTATTCTCTCATGCATTTTCAGGTTCCCTAACTTCGTAAAACTCTTTCCGCACTGAGAACAGTGATGAGGCTTCTCTCCTGTGTGTATTCTCTTATGCATTTTTAGACTCCCTAACTCTGTAAAACTCTTTCCACACAGGGAGCAGTGGAAAGGCTTATCTCCTGTGTGTGTCCTCTCATGTTTTTTCAGGTTGCTTAACTCTGTAAAACTCTTTCCGCACAGGGAGCAGCGGTAAGGCTTCTCCCCTGTGTGTATTCTCTTATGTATTTTCAGGCTCCCCAACTCTGTAAAAGTCTTTCCACACTGACAGCAGTGATGAGGCTTCTCGCCTGTGTGTGTCCGCTCGTGCCTTTTCATGTTGCCTAACTCTGTAAAACTCTTCCCGCACAGTGAGCAGTGGAAAGGCTTCTCTCCCGTGTGTGTTCTCTCGTGTGATTTCAGGTACCCTAACTTGGTAAAACTCATTCCACATTGAGAGCATTCGTAGGGCTTCTCTCCTGTGTGTATTCTCTCGTGTATTTTCAGGTTCCCTAACTGGGTAAAACTCTTCCCACACTGGGAGCAGTGATGAGGTTTCTCTCCTGTGTGTGTCCTCTCATGTCTTCTCAGGTTTCCTAACTTGGTAAAACTCTTCCCGCAGTGGGAGCAGTCGTGTGGTTTTGCTGATTTGGACGTCTCTGGTTCCTCTGAGTCTGATCTTTCTCCTGCCAAAGACAAACAGAGGGTTTATTTAAACAGAGAGACCTGAATAAACACTAATTGAAAACACTATTGAACTTCACTGTTGTTATGCAAATCATTTGTGGCATAAGCAAACATTTCAGGTCAAACAGTCTTATAAAACATCTACCAGAATTAGTTTGAAAAGGTATTAGAAACAGGCTGAGATGGGGATTGGAAACAGGCTGAGAAGGGGGATTGGAAACAGGCTGAGAAGGGGATTGGAAACAGGCTGAGAAGGGGATTGGAAACAGGCTGAGAAGGGGGATTGGAAACAGGCTGAGAAGGGGATTGGAAACAGGCTGAGATTGGATTGGAAACAGTCTGAGAAGGGGATTGGAACAGGCTGAGAAGGGATTGGAAACAGGCTGAGAAGGGGATTGGAAACAGGCTGAGAAGGGATTGGAAACAGGCTGAGAAGGGATTGGAAACAGGCTGAGAAGGGGATTGGAAACAGGCTGAGAAGGGGATTGGAAACAGGCTGAGAAGGGGATTGGAAACAGGCTGAGAAGGGATTGGAAACAGGCTGAGAAGGGATTGGAAACAGGCTGAGAAGGGGATTGGAAACAGGCTGAGAAGGGATTGGAAACA
Organism: Oncorhynchus clarkii lewisi; assembly: GCF_045791955.1. Taxonomy (NCBI): domain Eukaryota; kingdom Metazoa; phylum Chordata; class Actinopteri; order Salmoniformes; family Salmonidae; genus Oncorhynchus; species Oncorhynchus clarkii. Next base: position 95,842 of record NW_027258108.1, on the reverse strand, counting down.
GGCTGAGAAGGGATTGGAAACAGGCTGAGAAGGGGATTGGAAACAGGCTGAGAAGGGGATTGGAAACAGGCTGAGATTGGATTGGAAACAGGCTGAGAAGGGGATTGGAAACAGGCTGAGAAGGGGATTGGAAACAGGCTGAGAAGGGGATTGGAAACAGTCTGAGAAGGGGATTGGAAACAGGCTGAGAAGGGGATTGGAAACAGGCTGAGAAGGGGATTGGAAACAGGCTGAGAAGGGGATTGGAAACAGGCTGAGAAGGGGATTGGAAACAGGCAGAGAAGGGGATTGGAAACAGGCTGAGAAGGGGATTGGAAACAGGCTGAGAAGGGGATTGGAAACAGGCTGAGAAGGGGGATTGGAAACAGGCTGAGAAGGGATTGGAAACAGGCTGAGAAGGCGATTGGAAACAGGCTGAGAAGGGGATTGGAAACAGGCTGAGAAGGGGATTGGAAACAGGCTGAGAAGGGGATTGGAAACAGGCTGAGAAGGGGATTGGAAACAGGCTGAGAAGGGGGATTGGAAACAGGCTGAGAAGGGGATTGGAAACAGGCTGAGAAGGGGATTGGAAACAGGCTGAGAAGGGGATTGGAAACAGGCTGAGAAGGGGATTGGAAACAGGCTGAGAAGGGGATTGGAAACAGGCTGAGAAGGGGATTGGAAACAGGCTGAGAAGGGGGATTTGAAACAGGCTGAGAAGGGATTGGAAACAGTCTGAGAAGGGGATTGGAAACAGTCTGAGAAGGGGATTGGAAACAGTCTGAGAAGGGGATTGGAAACAGTCTGAGAAGGGGATTGGAAACAGGCTGAGAAGGGGATTGGAAACAGGCTGAGAAGGGGATTGGAAACAGGCTGAAAAGGGGATTGGAAACAGGCTGAAAAGGGGATTGGAAACAGTCTGAGAAGGGGATTGGAAACAGTCTGAGAAGGGGATTGGAAACAGGCTGAGAAGGGGATTGGAAACAGGCTGAGAAGGGGATTGGAAACAGGCTGAGAAGGGGATTGGAAACAGGCTGAAAAGGGGATTGGAAACAGGCTGAAAAGGGGATTGGAAACAGGCTGAGAAGGGACTGGAAACAGGCTGAGAAGGGGATTGGAAACAGGCTGAGAAGGGGGATTGGAAACAGGCTGAGAAGGGGATTGGAAACAGGCTGAGAAGGGGATTGGAAACAGGCTGAGAAGGAATTGGAAACAGGCTGAAAAGGGATTGGAAACAGTCTGAAAAGGGATTGGAAACAGGCTGTAAGTTTAAATAGATTCTCCTAAACTTTTGAATACTTTTTTTTCTGAAAGTAGTGCTCACTATCCAAATGTGGTCCCTGGAAAATGACGTACTACGTCACATGTAGATTTGTGCACCACGTCATTACTCTCCCTCTGATCTGCTGTGGGCGCAGGACGAGCCTCTTGCTAGCCGTCACTCACATGGCGAGGGACTGTCGCTCATTTGTTGAACTTGAATTGCTCGGGGGGCTGGACCACGTGGGGGGAAAATGTAGGGAAAATGGCGCAGCACAAGTTCCAGAGAAAGTGTCACTTTCAAACTAGGGATTTCCGTGGCTAATTGAGGGAAGATATTAATGATGCATGTATGAACTACACATTGACACAATCAGCCCAAAGAGGAAGGTTTAGAAACTAGGGATTTCCGTGGCTAATTGAGGGAAGATATTAATGATGCATGTATGAACTACACATTGACACAATCAGCCCAAAGAGGAAGGTTTAGAAACTAGGGATTTCCGTGGCTAATTGAGGTAAGATATTAATTAGTTACAGGAAGGAAGGAATATAGGAGGAAATGGAAATGTGCAAGAAAGTAGTGGCAGAGCCTTGTCATTTTGTCACTAAAAAAACAAACAGATCATTAAAATATTTTGAGGACGGTGGAAAGTTATAAGTTCACATAAGTAACAAGTAAAAGTAGACCTAACAATAACGTATAGTGTTTTAACTGATATTCAATTGTGTTTATGAATTATTTAGTGATTAAAAGTTATCACTCTGTTACCCCCCAAGCCTTTTATTTCCATTTGCTGTAACCAGCCCTCTCCCCCACTGAGCACCAGACATCCATGGACGTGGAAATACAGTATAGCAGGCAGAGCACACTAGAGTACTGTTTACTTTACTGCAGTTTACTCTACTTTACTGCACTCTACTGTGGAGTAGAAGCAGAATATTTGGTTGTTTAGCGATCTGTAAGAGGCTTCCAGGAGAATCTGGAAACGCAGCCACTTCCTTAATGTAAAAGTTTTTAAAAAAAGCACGTTCCAATGGCAGATTGAGCCTTTAACATTTGTTTTATACAGTACTGAACAACATATTCAAGTGTAGGACTTCAGTTGAAGAACTCTTCAAAACGACACATTAGTTCAACAACTTCAGTGTTGGTGCCCCTGTTTTTTAAAGACGGTTCTCACTGTAGCTGCTTTTACCAAATGCTGGGGTATTTACACTCGCAATTGCGTTGCACAAAAAATAACTGAACAGTCAGAAGCCAGAAGTGAAATAAAATTACATTTTAACTTACTGAGTTGGTGAGCTGGACTTATTGGTCTTTCAAACGGGAGAAATTTGAGACACAAATCGCTAAAGGAACGTATTATTAAACGGACTTTCCAAACCCACTTTCTCTCAGCTTTCAAAATAAAAGTTATTACTTTTTTTGTGCACGTATGGCACACTTGCAGGACTTTTATTTTGACAAAAGCAGCTGTACTCACTGGTGATCATCAGATCTTGTTCAGTCTCCTCCTCTCCTTCCTCTTCCTCTCTAGAAGGCTCTTCCTCTTTTTTCAATATAATATCCTCCTCCTCTTCCTCCTTTTTGATTTTGAAAGCTTCTACCTCCTCCTCTTCCACTGTGAAAGCCTCTATCCCCTCTTCCACGCTGATATCCTCATCTTCCTCCTTTTTAACTCTGAAAGCATCCATCTCTTCCTCTTCCACTGTGACAGCCTGTATCCACTCTTCCTCTTTTACCCCAAACGTTTCTTTCTCCTCTTTCACTGTAACATCTTCCTCCTCTTTTATCGTTTTGAAAGCCCCTTCCTCTGATTGCATGGTAATATCCTCGTCTTCGTCTTTTACGACAATGTTCAGCCCCAGAGCTTCTTTCTCCGTCCAACAGACCTCCTCTTCTTTAGCAGAGCAGCTTACTGAGCTCATGGTCGGGGATGTTAGCAAGCTAGCTAGTTAGTTAGCATTAGCGACTAGTTTAGTGCTAATTTGACTATCAATTTCAACAAATTGTCAGTTACGTTTAAGTGAACTAACGTTACTGGATACGTAAACAGAATTGTGTTTAAAACACAGAGTAATATATCCAAAATGGGCTAAGGCGCTTCAGTGTTTCGCTTTTCTGTTGTCTAGCAAGCTACCTAAGTGGTTAAATTAGCAGCTTTGTTGTTGAAGTGTCCCGTCCACTAGATTACGCGTCACGCTAGAAGCATTCACCTGAAACTCAGAACGCCATCTGCTGACTGGAGTGGGTAACGCAGTTTAGAAAAATATTCCCTACATTGTTTATTCTGGCCGACAATGTCATAAAAAACAAACATTTTATCCTTTGCCAAGATAATCCATCCACCTGACAGGTCAAATACAGTGAAAACAGAGAAATCAACCAGTAACCAGGTACCAGTAACCAACAATATGGAGGCTTTATACAGGAGGTACCAGTAACCAACAATGAGGAGCCTATATACAGGAGGTACCAGTAACCAACAATGAGGAGACTATATACAGGAGGTACCAGTAACCAACAATGAGGAAGCTATATACAGGAGGTACCAGTAACCAACAATGAGGAGGCTATATACAGGAGGTACCAGTAACCAACAATGAGGAGGCTATATACAGGAGGTACCAGTAACCAACAATGAGGAGGCTATAAACAGGAGGTACCAGTAACCAACAATGAGGAGGCTATATACAGGAGGTACCAGTAACCAACAATGAGGAGGCTATATACAGGGGGTACCAGTAACCAACAATGAGGAGGATATATACAGGGGGTACCAGTAACCAACAATGAGGAGGCTATATACAGGAGGTACCAGTAACCAACAATGAGGAGGCTATATACAGGAGGTACCAGTAACCAACAATGAGGAGGCTATATACAGGAGGTACCAGTAACCAACAATGAGGAGGCTATATACAGGAGGTACCAGTAACCAACAATGAGGAGGCTATATACAGGAGGTACCAGTAACCAACAATGAGGAGGCTATATACAGGGGGTACCAGTACAGAGTCAATGTTAGTCAAGGTAAATGAGGTAATATGCACATGTAGGTAGAGTTAAAGTGACTATGCATAGACAATAAACAGAGAGTAGAAGCTGTTAAGAAGCTTTTTGGACAAAGACTTAGTGCTTTGGTACCGCTTGCCATGTGGTAACAGAGAGAACAGTCTATGACTAGGGTGACTGGAGTCTTTGACCATTTTTAGGGCCTTCCTCTGACACCGCCTGGTATAAATGTCCTGGATGAAAGGAAGCTTGGCCCCAGTGATGTACTGGGCTGTAAGCACTACCCTCTGTAGTGCCTTGCAGTCGGAGACTGAGCAGTTGCCATACCATGCAGTGATGCAACCAGTCAGGATGCTCTCGATGGTGCAGCTGTAGAACTTTTTATGGATCTGAGGACCCATGTCAAATCTTTTCAGTCTCCTGAGGGGGAATAGGTTTTGTCGTGCACTCTTCACGACTGTCTTGGTGTGTTTGGACCATGATAGTTTGTTGGTGATGTGAACACCAAGGAACTTGAAGCTCTCAACCTGTTCCACTACAGCCCTATCGATGAGAATGTGGGCGTGCTCGGTCCTCCTTTTCCTGTAGTCCACAATCCTCTCCTTTGTCTTGATCACGTTGAGAGAGAGAGGTTATTATCCTGGCACCACATGGCCAGGTCTCTGACCTCCTCCCCATAGGCTGTCTCATCGTTGTCGGTGATCAGGCCTACCACTGTTGTGTCGTCAGCAATCTTAATGATGGTGCCTGGCCATGCAGTCATGAGTGAACAGGGAGTACAAGAGGGGACTGAGCACGCACCTATGAGTGGCCCCTGTGTTGAGGATCAGTGTGGCAGATGTGTTGTTACCTACCCTTACCACCTGGGAACGGCCGGGTCAGGAAGTCCAGGATCCAGTTGCAGAGGGAGGTGTTTAGTCCCAGGGTCCTTAGCTTAGTGATGAGCTTTGAGGGCACTATGGTGTTGAAAGCTCAGCTGTAGTCAATGAATACCTTTCTAACATCCTTTTGTCCAGGTGGGAAATGGCAGTGTGGAGAGCGATTGAGATTGTATCATCTGTGGATCAGTTGGGGGAAAAGGTGGGAAATGGCAGTGTGGAGAGCGATTGAGATTGTATCATCTGTGGATCAGTTGGGGGAAAAGGTGGGAAATGGCAGTGTGGAGAGCGATTGAGATTGTATCATCTGTGGATCTGTTGGGGGAAAAGATGGGAAATGGCAGTGTGGAGAGCGATTGAGATCGTATCATCTGTGGATCTGTTGAAGTAAATGAAGTAAAAGTAGTCAAAAAAAATAAAGTAAAGTACAGATACTTAAGTAGTACTTTTAAAGTATTTTTTCAAAAGTACTTTACAGAACTGGAATAATCATGTGTATGTGTTCCGATTCCCCAACTGAAGGAAACACTGACCTTGATGAAAGCCCTCAACATAATGAAACATTGACCTTGATGGAAAGCCCCTCAACATAATGAAACACTGACCTTGATGAAAGCCCCTCAACATAATGAAACACTAACCTTGATGGAAAGCCCCTCAACATAATGAAACACTAACCTTGATGGAAAGCACCTCAACATAAGGAAACACTGACCTTAATGGAAAGCCCCTCAACATAATGAAACACTGACCTTGATGAAAGCCCCTCAACATAATGAAACACTAACCTTGATGAAAGCCCCCCAACTGAAAGAAACAATTACTAACTTTTGAGTGACGTTTGAGAGATAGAGGACGGTCACGTGTGTTTGTAAAGCAGAGGTCCCGAGTTCGAGTCAGGTATGTGTCTAATCAGGGGAAAGTGGTAATCGCTAAGTAAGCAGCGTGATGTTCTTTACTCGGATACGTTCACACTGACATAGCCTGCTTCATTTTCAGTTATTATTTTGAAATGAAAAACACATAGATGTATTTTTTGGTCCATTTTATACAACTTGATTTCATGTGGCATAAACAAAAGCACAACCATTTGCGGTACAATATATGAGACAAGTGTGGGAGCATTATTTGTGTTTTCTAACTGGTTACAACTAACTGGTTAAAACTAACTGGTTAAAACTAACTGGTTAAAACTGACTGGTTAAAAATATATAATTTCACACTAGGAGCATTGCTAACGTTTCTCTATGGTGTGGATTCTTTCATGTTCTTTCAATTGCCTTAATGAGGCAAAACTCTTTAAGCACAGGGAGCATTGGTAAGGCTTCTCTCCTGTGTGTATTCTCTCATGTATTTTCAGGTTCCCTAACTTTGTAAAACTCTTTCCACACAGGGAGCAGTTGAAAGGCTTATCTCCTGTGTGTGTCCTCTCATGTTTTTTCAGGTTGCTTAACTCTGTAAAACACTTTCCACACAGGGAGCAGCGGTAAGGCTTCTCCCCTGTGTGTATTCTCTTATGTATTTTCAGGCTCCCTAACTCTGTAAAAGTCTTTCCACACTGACAGCAGTGATGAGGCTTCTCGCCTGTGTGTGTCCGCTCGTGCCTTTTCATGTTGCCTAACTCTGTAAAACTCTTCCCGCACAGTGAGCAGTGGAAAGGCTTCTCTCCTGTGTGTGTTCTCTCATGTGACTTCAGGTACTCTAACTTGGTAAAACTCATTCCACATTGAGAGCATTCGTAAGGCTTCTCTCCTGTGTGCGTTCTCTCGTGTATTTTCAGGTTCCCTAACTGGGTAAAACTCTTCCCACACTGGGAGCAGTGATGAGGTTTCTCTCCTGTGTGTGTCCTCTCATGTCTTCTCAGGTTTCCTAACTTGGTAAAACTCTTCCCGCAGTGGGAGCAGTCGTGTCGTTTTGCTGGTTTGGACGTCTCTGGTTCCTCTGAGTCTGATCTTTCTCCTGCCAAAGACAAACAGAAGGTTTATTTAAACAGAGAGACCTGAATAAACACTAATTGAAAACACTATTGAACTTCACTGTTGTTATGCAAATAATTGGTGGTATAAGTAAACATTTCAGGTCAAACAGTCTTATAAAACATCTACCAGAATTAGTTTGAAAATGTATTAGAAACAGACTGAGAAGGGGATTGGAAACAGGCTGAGAAGGGGATTGGAAACAGGCTGAGAAGGGGGAAACAGGCTGAGAAGGGGGATTGGAAACAGGCTGAGAAGGGGGATTGGAAACAGGCTGAGAAGGAGGATTGGAAACAGGCTGAGAAGGGGGATTGGAAACAGGCTGAGAAGGGTATTGGAAACAGGCTGAGAAGGGATTGGAAACAGGCTGAGAAGGGATTGGAAACAGGCTGAGAAGGGATTGGAAACAGGCTGCATCAAAACAGAATCATGTTGAAGTAAATTCCCCTGACAACTATAATACTTAGTTTCAGATACTCTATTTTCCTTCTGTAAGTTTAAAGAGATCCTCCTTTACTTTTGAATACTTTTTTCCCTGAAAGTAGAGCTCACTTTCCAAATGTGGTCCCTGGAAAATGACGTACTACGTCACATGTAGATTTGTGCACCACGTCATTACTCTCCCTCTGATCTGCTGTGGGCGCAGGACGAGCCTCTTGCTAGCCGTCACTCACATGGCGAGGGACTGTCGCTCATTTGTTGAACTTGAATTGCTCGGGGGGCTGGACCACGTGGGGGGAAAATGTAGGGAAAATGTCGCAGCACAAGTTCCAGAGAAAGTGTCACTTTCAAACTAGGGATTTCCGTGGCTAATTGAGGGAAGATATTAATGATGCATGTATGAACTACACATTGACACATTCATCCCAAAGAGGAAGGTTTAGAAACTAGGGATTTACGTGGCTAATTGAGGTAAGATATGAATTATGCATGTATGAACTACACATTGACACAATCAGCCCAAAGAGGAAGGTTTAGAAACTAGGGATTTACGTGGCTAATTGAGGTAAGATATGAATTATGCATGTATGAACTACACATTGACACATTCAGCCCAAAGAGGAAGGTTTAGAAACTAGGGATTTCCGTGGCTAATTGAGGTAAGATATTAATTAGTTACAGGAAGGAAGGAATATAGGAGGAAATGGAAATGTGCAAGAAAGTAGTGGCAGAGCCTTGTCATTTTGTCACTAAAAAAACAAACAGATCATTAAAATATTTTGAGGACGGTGGAAAGTTATAAGTTCACATAAGTAACAAGTAAAAGTAGACCTAACAATAACGTATAGTGTTTTAACTGATATTCAATTGTGTTTATGAATTATTTAGTGATTAAAAGTTATCATCATTCTGTTACACCCCCCCCCCCCCCCCCCCCCCCCCCGAGCCTTTTATTTCCATTTGCTGTAACCAGTTTTTTAAAGACGGTTCTCACTGTAGCTGCTTTTACCAAATGCTGGGGTATTTACACTCGCAATTGCATTGCACAAAAAATAACTGAACAGTCAGAAGCCAGAAGTTAAATAAAATTACATTTTAACTTACTGAGTTGGTGAGCTGGACTTATTGGTCTTTCAAACGGGAGAAATGTGAGACACAAATCGCTAAAGGAACGTATTATTAAACGGACTTTCCAGACCCACTTTCTCTCTGCTTTCAAAATAAAAGTTATTACTTTTTTTGTGCACGTATGGCACACTTGCAGGACTTTTATTTTGACAAAAGCAGCTGTACTCACTGGTGAACATCAGATCTTGTTCAGTCTCCTTCTCCTCTCCTTCCTCTTCCTCTCTAGAAGGCTCTTCCTCTTTTTTCAATATAATATCCTCCTCCTCTTCCTCCTTTTTGATTTTGAAAGCTTCTACCTCCTCCTCTTCCACTGTGAAAGCCTCTATCCCCTCTTCCACGCTGATATCCTCATCTTCCTCCTTTTTAACTCTGAAAGCATCCATCTCTTCCTCTTCCACTGTGACAGCCTGTATCCACTCTTCCTCTTTTACCCCAAACGTTTCTTTCTCCTCTTTTACTGTAACATCCTCCTCCTCTTTTATCGTTTTGAAAGCCCCTTCCTCTGATTGCATGGTAATATCCTCGTCTTCCTCTTTTACGACAATGTTCAGCCCCAGAGCTTCTTTCTCCGTCCAACAGACCTCCTCTTCTTTAGCAGAGTAGCTTACTGAGCTCATGGTCGGGGATGTTAGCTAGCTAGCTAGTTAGTTTGCATTAGCGACTAGCTTAGTGCTAATTTGACTATCAATTTCAACAAATTGTCAGTTACGTTTAAGTGAACCAACGTTACTCGATACGTAAACAGAATTGTGTTTAAAACACAGAGTAATATAACCAAAATGGGCTAAGGCGCTTCAGTGTTTCGCTTTTCTGTTGTCTAGCAACCTACCGAAGTGGTTAAATTAGCAGCTTTGTTGTTCAAGTGTACCGTCCCGTCCACTAGATTATGCGTCACGCTAGAAGCATTCACCTGAAACTCAGAACGCCATCTGCTGACTGGAGTGGGTAACGCAGTTTAGAAAAATATTCACTACATTGTTTTTTATGACATTGTCGGCCAGAATAAACAAACATTTTATCCTTTGCCAAGATAATCCATCCACCTGACAGGTCAAATACAGTGAAAACAGAGAAATCAACCACAGAGAGACAGATTTCTCTGTTTTCACATGATTTCGATTTTGCTTTCTGTCTTATTTTGTCTCTATAATGTGTGTTGTGACTTTGTTAAATGCACTTTAAATAAATTGTGATTTGATCTAGATGGGGAAAAGAAACAAACATACATTTTTAAAACATTTACTATTCTAGTATTCATTCTTAGGGTACATACTCATATTCAGGTCTCAGTCTGCACAGAGGAAAGTATTGGCTCTACTGAGAAGTCAGACACAACATTGTGCTAATTTTAAAAATATTTGTTTATGACATTGTTGGCCAGAATAAACAATTTAGTTTTATCCTTTTTTTACAATCAGCACCTGTGTTTCCTCTGACATGTTGGAGTAATACTGATGGTAACAATCATGAGGTAGTGAATGTTTTTCATGTCAACAAAATGTTCTCGGAACACGGAACCTCAACACATTTTCATACACCTTTATCTTGACGGCTAGAAACACAAATTAACTCAATTAAATTAAACAACTAAATTCAAGAGGTTTCAAGGTTAAAATAAAATTCACATTATTATTTAAAAATATATTTTGTGATATCCAATTGCATGATTTCGTTCCTGTGCTGTTTGTAACTACCCTGGTAGGTTGATTGATAACCTGAACCAGGATACAGACACTGGTTACAGTTAGAAGAGTATTCCTGAGTGGACAGCTTGATGAAAACCCGTAAATATTTAGTCACCCGGAAAATATACCTCTGTTGACATCGCATACATTATCAAGTATTTCACACGTTTTATCCAGATACTGACTGTTAGCACTTGGTGGTCTATAGCAACTTCCCACCAGAATGGGCTTTAGGTGAGGCAGGTGAACCTGTAGCCATATGACTTCCACAGCATTTCACATCCGATCCTCTCTGAGCTTAACAGGAATATGACTGAGTATAAACAGAGACACCACCCCCATTGGAATTTCTGTCTCTTCCATAGAGGTCGTAACCACGTATTGCTACCCTTGGTTTCATCGAAAGGTATTCTCTAAGTGAGTTTCAGAGAAAGTATATGAATGTTGTCTGTTACTAGCGACTTACTGATATCATGAACCTTGTTTCTTAGGCTACACGTGTTAACGTGGACTATTTGTAGCACTTGTCTCAGATTCAAATTGTTACAAGCATTTCGCTACACCCGCGATAACATCTGCTAAACACGTGTATGTGACAAATAAAATTTGATTTGGGAAGTAGACATGCTCATGTTATTAATGTTAGTGCAGGGTGATATGCATACAGTGGACTTCTTACGAGGGCAAACCGTCTCAATGTTAATAGTATAATTCTGGTTTATAGGCAGGATTGCTGCATACAATAGCTGTTGAATTTACAGAGGCACTCAGGGGAGTTAGAGGAACATAAATTGCATAAGGGAATAGAGAGTGATTTATTATAAACAATATGATTTAATGTGGCATAACCAAAAACCAAAAACACAAATTCTCAGTCAAAAACACAAAGTCAGAACACAGCCTCTCTATTCTCTCATGTGACTTTTGGTCCTCTGACTGGGAAAATATCTTTCCACAATGAGAGCAGTGGTATGTCTTCTCCTCCAGAGTGTCTTCTCTCATGCATTTTCAGGCTCCCTAACTGAGTAAAACTATTTCCACAGTGGGATCAGTGGTAGGGCTTTTCTCATGTGTGTGTCCTCTTATGTCTTTTCAGGCTCCGTAACTGAGTAAAGCTCTTTCCACAGTGGGAGCAGTGGAAAGACTTTTCCTCTGTGTGTGTCATCTCATGTGATTTTAGGTACTGTGATCGCAAAAATCTCTTTTCACACTTGGAGCATTGGTAGGGCTTTTCTCCAGTGTGTATTCCTTCATGCCTATTCAGGTTTCCTATCTGGGTAAAACTCTGATCACACTGGGAACATTGGAAAGGCTTCTCTCCTGTGTGTACGGTCTTGTGTGTTTTCAGGCTACCTAACTGAGTAAATCTCTTTCCACACTGAGAGCAGTGGTAGGTCTTCCTCCCTTCTTTATGTATTCCTTCATGCCTTTTCAGGCTCCCTATCTGGGTAAAACTCTTATCACACTGGGAACATTGGAAAGGCTTCTCTCCTGTGTGTGCCATCTCATGACGTTTTAGATTCCCTAACGTAGAAAAACTGTTTCCACATTGAGAGCAGTGGTGTGGTCCTGCTGGTTTGGGCGTCTCTGGCTCTGGTTCCCCTAAAGGACTCTTCTCGCTGTCAGAGTGAGAGTCTGGTCTCTCTCCTGCCAAAGACAGAGTATTTGGTTAAACAGAGAGACCTGAATGAAACCTCCATTAAATAAAAATGTCTTCCTATTAGGTTTAATCTGGACTATATCCTTCAATAACCTATTTTGTTTACTTACAACCTGTAATTAAAATAGATTTTGTATCATTTGATTGACACAACATGCCTACCACCATGAAGATGCAACACTTTTTTTGGTGAAATAAACAAGACAAAAAAAACAGAAAACTTGAGCGTGCATAACTATTTTTTTCTATTACAGCTTTAGATATGAATTCACGTACAGATCTAATTTTCAATAGCTTCCTTTCCACGTGAGCGGCAAAAATATTGGGACAGTGACCATTTCTGTTGTTATGGCTCTGACTTCAGCATTTTGGATTTGCAGGACTTTCTTTTGAGGGTATTTTCATCCACGTCAGGTGAACCGTTTAGAAAGTACAGTACTTGTTCTATTAAAGTCTCTCCCACCCATTTTAAGGGACAAAAGTATTGGGACAAATTCACTTATATGTGTATTAAAGTAGCAAACGTTTATTTTAAAAAATATATTTGTTCCCATATTCCTAGCACGCAATGACTACATTAAGCTTGTGACTGTACAAACTCGTTGGGTGCATTTGCTGTTTGTTTTGGTTGTGTTTCAGATTATTTTGTGTCCAATAGAAGAAAAAAAAACTTACTTTATATCCAGAATCTCACAAACCCCACTAGTCTGTCAGCAGCGGTGTCTAGTTGCCTACTTGTATAGCCACCTGCCTTTGGTCTGCTGAGCCCAACTCCGAGCTGGGGTAGTTCGTTTCACATCTCAGTGACCTTTGAACTGTCCCAGGACAGGGCGAGAGGGTTGAGCGGTGAATGTGCTGCTAAACGGCTGGGTATAATTTGTGTAACCTTCCAAAAGGAATCTGTTCCAAAATCTTCGTAAATAACAAGGATGCCAACAAACAACGCATACGAAGTAGCATGATCAATTCACCTAGCTGCCGAATAGGCATCAACTCACCACGTAGTTTATTCTTAATGTTTGCCCATAGGCTACCAGAGTGACAGACATACATTTTTCAGAATAAACTCCTTACCCGTTATCTTATTCTGTCACTATACAACTTTGTATGAGTTGCGTGTTGGCAACCTTGTTATTTACAACGTTTTTGGAACAGATTCCTGTTGGAACGTAACACAAATTATACCCACCCCTGCAAAAACTAACGTGGCAGGCGTAAAAGAAACGCAACATGCTGGTAACAAGGCAAAACCGAGGGGCGCAGTCGAACAAACAACCGTTCATGATTCCACTCATTGACTAAGAGGCAGAAGCGATTAAAACTCGGATCAAGAATATAAACGTTCTGAGCTCTGATCAACACTGGGAACGCAATAAGTGGGTAAACGCCAGTTAACAAAATAAAAAGTTAAGTTAAACGCAATTTTGCAAATAAAAAGGTGTTGAAAACAATGCTTAGGGTCAACTACATCCCTGGTTTTAATTGTCTGAATTCCATGGTTCCGTCTGCGGATTATTTTTATTTTTTTAAACACACACATTAGTTCAACAAGTGTTGAGTTTTTTGCCCCGTTTGTAAACCAGTACTCACTGATGTTAATCAGATCTTCTGTCTCCTCTTCCTCCACCCCCAATACGTCTTGCTCCTCCTCTTTCATTGAGATAGCCTCCTCTTCCTCTCTTACTGCAAAATGTTCTTTCTCTTCTTTCATTGTAACATCCCCTTCCTTCACTATAACAGCCTCCTCTTCCTCCTGTTTTATTCTGAAAGCTTCCTCCTCTCCTTTCACTGTGATATTCTGCTCTTCTTTTACGATAATGTTCAGTCCCAGATCTTCTTTCTCCGACCAGCAGACCTCCTCTTCTTTAGCAGGAGGGGAGTAGCTTAGTGAGCACATGGTCAGGGACGTTAGCTAGTTAGCATTAACGACAAGCCTAGTGCAAGCCTAGTGCTAGACTCAGTATCAAACTTAACAAGTTTTTTGCAAAGTTACCAAGCAAATTACATTCAAGTAAACCATTAGATACGTAAACATAGTTGTGTATAAATCACCGAGATTAATATACGAAAAAATTGCCAAAGAAACGTCAATATTTCGGTTATTAGTTGGCTAGCGAAGTGGTTGAATCAATAGCCTTGTTGCTGTTGAAAAAGCGTCCCGTCCACTAGATTATACGTCACGCAAGAGGCATCAACTGGAAGACTTAAGTCGCCATCTGCTGGCTGGAGTAACGCAGTTTAAATATTCACTACGTTGCCTATTCTGTCGTGAGTCATTGCAAAACAACCAGAACTCATGTTTTCTCTTACTTCTTACCAGTAATTTTCTCTATGCAATTAAATTGTTTATTTTATTTATAATGTAATGTTATCTTATGTTGTTGTTGTTACCTATAACAGTTGTGTAAACTGTCATATATTCATTTGTTTTATGTGTATCCCAGGATGAGTTGCTGCTGTAATTGTAACAGTATAACTTTAGTCCAGTCCAGAAGAGGACTGGCCATCCCACATATGCTCTCTCTAATTCTCTCTTTCTTTCTCTCTCTCGGAGGACCTGAGCCCTAGGACCATGCCCCAGGAATACCTGACATGATGACTCCTTGCTGTCCCCAGTCCACCTGACTGTGCTGCTGCTCCAGTTTCAACTATTCTGCCTTATTATTATTCGACCATGCTGGTCATTTATGAACATTTGAACATCTTGACCATGTTTTGTTATAATCTCCACCCGGCACAGCCAGAAGAGGACTGGCCACCCCACATAGCCTGGTTCCTCTCTAGGTTTCTTCATAGGTTTTGGCCTTTCTAGGGAGTTTTTCCTAGCCACCGTGCTTCTTCACCTGCATTGCTTGCTGTTTGGGGTTTTAGGCTGGGTTTCTGTACAGCACTTTGAGATATCAGCTGATGTACGAAGGGCTATATAAAATAAATTTGATTGATTGATAGTCCGTCCCCACCAGGGCTCGAACCAGGGACCCTCTGCACACATCAACAACTGACACCCACGAAGCATCGTTACCCATCGCTCCACAAAAGCCGCGGCCCTTGCAGAGCAAGGGGAACCACTACTTCAAGGTCTCAGAGCAAGTGACGTCACCGATTGAAACCCTATTAGCGCGCACCGCCGCTAACTAGCTAGCCATTTCACATCCGTTACACAGTAGCTAATGGAGATCCTAATAAAGTAAACAAATCAAATGTATTTATATAGACCTTCTTTCATCAGCTGATGTCTCAAAGTGCTGAACAGAAACCCAGCCTAAAACCCCAAACAGCAAGCAATGCAGGTGTAGAAGCACAGTGGCGAGGAAAAACTCCCTAGAAAGGCCGGAACCAAGGAAGAAACCTAAAGAGGAACCAGGCTCTAAGGGGTGGCTAGGAAAAACTCCCTAGAAAGGCCAAAACCAAGGAAGAAACCTAGAGAGGAACCAGGCTCTGAGGGGTGGCTAGGAAAAACTCCCTAGAAAGCCCGGAACCTAGGAAGAAACCTAGAGAGGAACCAGGCTCTGAGGGGTGGCTATGAAAAACTCCCTAGAAAGGCCAGAACCTAGGAAGAAACCTAGAGAGGAACCAGGCTATGAGGGGTGGCCAGTCCTCTTCTGGCTGTGCCGGGTGGAGATTATAACAGAACATGGCCAAGATGTTCAAATGTTCATAAATGACCAGCATGGTCAAATAATAGTAATCACAGTGAACAGGTCAGGGTTCCATAGCCGCAGGCGGAACAGTTTGAATTGGAGCAGGAGCATGGCCAGGTGGACTGGGGACATCAAGGAGTCATCATGCCAGGTAGGCCTGAGGCATGGTCCTAGGGCTCAGGTCCCCCGAGAGAGAGAAAGAAAGAAAGACAGAGAGAGAGAAAGAAAGAGAGAATTAGAGAGAGCATACTTCAATTCACACAGGACACCGGATAAGACAGGAGAAATACTCCAGATATAACAGACTGACCCTAGACTACTGCAGCATAAATCCTGGATAAAACACACTTAGACCTGAGTCATACAGAAGAAAGCAGGGTCAATGAGTTAGTTACTTGCCTAAATATTCTGAGGGAAAAAAATAAAAATACAAGCTTGAAATTGACTCGACAACCAAAAACGTTTAGTAACCAGAAAATCAGTATTTATTTTGGGTTCTTTATCAAAGTTGACCGTCTTATTGATATCCCTTCTGAAAAAGCCACATTCCGTAAGATAACATATGCAAATGTAAACAGCAGAGCAAATGATTAACACATACGCACACGCACACACACACATGTAACAGTACAAATTTAGACCGTCCCCTCGCCCATACCCGGGCGCGAACTAGGGACCTTCTGCACACATCAACAGTCACCCTCGAAGCATCGTTACCCATCGCTCCACAAAAGCCGCGTCCCTTGCAGAGCAAGGGGAACTACTACTTCAAGGTCTCAGAGCAAGTGACGTCACTGATTGAAACGCTATTTAGCGCCCACGCTAACTAAGCTAGCCGTTTCACATCCGTTACACACACACACACACACACACAGAAAATGCACACCGCCAGAGTTTGATACATTCACCCTCCATGTGTATTTAGACAGGGAAGCTAAATTACAGAATGGCGCCTTTTATTTAAAGAATGTTTCCCTCTGTTTTACAGTTTTAAAACAAAATGAGGGCATTCTATGGATTTAGTGAAATCATGAGGACAAATTCATTTATGATGTATTAATGGTCTGGTACCATGTTCATCTCAGTCACTGACCACATCAAGCTTTTGAGTCAAAAAAAAAAAAAACGTGTTGGGTGTATTTGCAGTTTGTTTGGGTGGTGTTTTGGATTATATTTTTTGCCTTAAATGGTGAATAACATATTGGAGGCACTTTTATTCTATTTGTATTGTGAGAATAGAAGATGTTTCTGAACTATAACTATCTATACTGAACGAAAAAACATAAACGCAACAGGCAGCAATTGTACTGAGTTAAAAGTTCAAATAAGGAAATCAGTCCATGCAAATAAATTCATTAGGACCTAATCTATGAATTTCACATAACTGGGCAGGGGTGCAGCCATGGGTGGGCACACCCACTGGGGAGCCAGGCCCAGCCAATCAGAATGAGTTTTTCCCCACAAAAGGGATTCATAACGGACAGAAATACTCCTCCGTTTCATCAACTGTCCGTGTGGCTGGTCTCAAACAATCTGTGATGCAACACAAACATAGACACATCCATACAAACACACAATAACATACGCACTATACACACACACGTACACATGGATGTTGTGTTGTAGATATGTGGTAGTGGAGTAGGGGCCTGAGGGCACACACTTAATGTGTTGTAGATATGTGGTAGTGGAGTAGGGGCCTGAGGGCACACACTTAATATGTTGTAGATATGTGGTAGTAGAGTCCTGAGGGAACACACTTAATATGTTGTAGATATGTGGTAGTAGAGTCCTGAGGGAACACATTTAATGTGTTGTAGATATGTGGTAGTGGAGTAGAGTCCTGAGGGAACACACTTAATATGTTGTAGATATGTGGTAGTGGAGTAGGGGCCTGAGGGCACACACTTAATATGTTGTAGATATGTGGTAGTAGAGTCCTGAGGGAACACACTTAATATGTTGTAGATATGTGGTAGTGGAGTAGAGGCCTGAGGGCACACACTTAATGTGTTCTGGATATGTGGTAGTAGAGTAGGGGCCTGAGGGCACACACTTAATGTGTTGTAGATATGTGGTAGTGGAGTAGAGGCCTGAGGGAACACACTTAATGTGTTGTAGATATGTGGTAGTGGAGTAGAGGCCTGAGGGAACACACTTAATATGTTGTAGATATATGGTAGTAGAGTAGGGGCCTGGGGGAACACACTTAATATGTTGTAGATATGTGGTAGTGGAGTAGGGGCCTGAGGGCACACACTTAATGTGTTGTAGATATGTGGTAGTGGAGTAGGGGCCTGGGGGAACACACTTAATATGTTGTAGATATGTGGTAGTGGAGTAGGGGCCTGAGGGCACACACTTAATAGGTTGTGAAATCTGTTATGAATGTATTGTAATGTTTTAAAAATGTACAACTGCCTTCATTTTGCTGGACCCCAGGAAGCTCGGTGGGGATCCATGATAAATACAAAGGCTTGAGCAAGGCTACAGTGACGGAGAAGTCTGTCACTGGCCGCGGGCAGCGTTTGGCACACACACACACACACACACACACACACACACACACTCACACACACACACACACACACACGCCACGCCTCGCTGCTCCGTTATCAGCTACGTTAATATTAATAATGTGGGTGTTGCAGGAATTAAATTCCTCTGTTTTAATACCCAATTAAAATCAAACACTCTGTCAATTCATAAGGATTTGTATGACCCTTATTTGTATAAAATGGACAGAGCCCAGTCTTAAAGTCAACCAGCAGCTTTTATTCACGAGAGTACTGCTCATTACACATTTTACCACAGGTTATAAACTGAAAATGACGTCATTAGTTTCAGTACTAGCTCGCCTCATCTCCGCTCTAGTACAATGGCTGTGTGGCTCTCACATGTCTCTCCCTGTTAAGATAATATATGACTGAGCCAAGGTCAGCTTGTGTAGATAAGCCTTCTAGCCAGACTGGCTACAAGTTCATTCATTTCTACCAAGGTACAGACAGTCATTGTTCTAATTCTTGATTATATTTACACACATTATATTCAGTACTAGGATTAAAAAGAAAATTCATACATATACAGTAACATAATAGTATTCTGATTAGTACATATACAGTAACATAATAGTATTCTGATTAGTACATATACAGTAACATAATAGTATTCTGATTAGTACATATACAGTAACATAATAGTATTCTGATTAGTACATATACAGTAACATAATAGTATTCTGATTGGTACATATACAGTAACATAATAGTATTCTGATTAGTACATATACAGTAACATAATAGTATTCTGATTAGTACATATACAGTAACATAATAGTATTCTGATTGGTACATATACAGTAACATAATAGTATTCTGATTAGTACATATACAGTAACATAATAGTATTCTGATTGGTACATATACAGTAACATAATAGTATTCTGATTAGTACATATACAGTAACATAATAGTATTCTGATTAGTACATATACAGTAACATAATAGTATTCTGATTAGTACATATACAGTAACATAATAGTATTCTGATTGGTCAGTCCTGATTTAAATGTATACATAATTAGTCATCATTGATCAAAATTCCCTTAACAGTGGGTCCACACAAGTTAATGTCCCTATAGTACATTACACACTTACCTCCCGTCAGTAACCGGTTATGGTATAAAGAGTATACAGATAATGTAAGCAAATAAACTTAGCGATGTTATGGATGAGCGCGCTGTTTGTTCTGTTCCTCTCTCTCCATCGCTGTAGCTTCCCGGTATGCTGGATAAGGACCCGAGCTAAGGGAATCGGGCTGACTTTGTAGTGCCTGTCCCGAATGGCTCATTAATGTAAATGGGCATATTGAAAGACACCATGTCAGTAGTGATATAATTTTGTAAATGTTACAAAGATATTACATATTGTTTCATTAAAAAAATGTGTTGCAATGTATATACTTTAGTATATTTAGTTGAGTGTAAAACGTAGGTTTGAATAGGTAGGTTTGAATAGGTAGGTTTGAATAGGTAGGTTTGAATAGTGAATAGGTAGGTTTGAATAGGTAGGTTTGAATAGGTAGGTTTGAATAGGTAGGTTTGAATAGGTAGATTTGAATAGGTAGGTTTGAATAGTGAATAGGTAGGTTTGAATAGGTAGGTTTGAATAGGTAGGTTTGAATAGTGAATAGGTAGGTTTGAATAGGTGAATAGGTAGGTTTGAATAGGTAGGTTTGAATAGTGAATAGGTAGGTTTGAATAGGTAGGTTTGAATAGGTAGGTTTGAATAGGTAGGTTTGAATAGTGAATAGATAGGTTTGAATAGGTAGGTTTGAATAGGTAGGTTTGAATAGTGAATAGGTAGGTTTGAATAGTGAATAGGTAGGTTTGAATAGGTGAATAGGTAGGTTTGAATAGGTAGGTTTGAATAGGTAATTTGCTTAATTAATTAGGTTTGAATAGTGAATAGGTAGGTTTGAATAGGTAGGTTTGAATAGGTAGGTTTGAATAGGTAGATTTGAATAGGTAGGTTTAAATAGTGAATAGGTAGGTTTGAATAGGTAGGTTTGAATAGTGAATAGGTAGGTTTGAATAGGTAGGTTTGAATAGTGAATAGGTAGGTTTGAATAGGTAGGTTTGAATAGGTAGGTTTGAATAGGTAGGTTTGAATAGGTAGATTTGAATAGGTAGGTTTGAATAGGTAGATTTGAATAGGTAGGTTTGAATAGGTAGGTTTGAATAGGTAGGTTTGAATAGGTAGGTTTGAATAGTGAATAGGTAGGTTTGAATAGTGAATAGGTAGGTTTGAATAGTGAATAGGTAGGTTTGAATAGTGAATAGGTAGGTTTGAATAGGTAGGTTTGAATAGGTAGGTTTGAATAGGTAGGTTTGAATAGGTAGGTTTGAATAGGTAGGTTTGAATAGGTAATTTGCGTGTTAATTGTTCTGATGAGTACAAAAGGAGCCTCTCTCTTTCAGTTCATTTTGGAGGCGTTTTGGATTGAGCTGTTTGATTGGTTGTAAGCTGTCCTCAAAAGGTACACTTGTAATGGCAGTACGGTTGTTTTTCTTCTGGAATCACCGTGTAAAGAAGAAGAAGTAAATAATAATACCCAGAAGACCTTTTGCTTCTCCGCCATCTTTTTTATTTTGATTGAGGTTGAGGTTTTCCAGTTTGGCCGTCTGGCTCTACTCTACGTGACAGCTACTTACTTATGTGTACTTATGTGTACATTTTTTGCAATATGAAAAGCATATGATGAACAACAGAGGGTTTATACTTGTATCAAATCAATCAAACAAAGCTCATCAAAACTCAATAGACATTTTAAAATATTTAATCTGATATTAGACATGATCATGTCTCTAAATGAAACAACAAAAGCAAAATTATTTTGATTTCATGAGGATTAGACAAAAACACAGATGATCAGTCAAAAACTCAAGTCAGAACACAGCCTCTCTATTCTCTCATGTGATTTCAGGTCCTCTAACTGGGGAAATGTCTTTGCACAATGAGAGCAGTGGTATGTCTTCTCCTCCTGTGTATGTATTCTTTCATGCTTATTCAGCTGCCTTAACCAGTTAAATCTCTTTCCACACTGGGAGCAGTGGTAGGGCTTATCCTCTCGTGTGTGTGTCCTGTCATGCCTATTCAAGGCTTCTAACTGGGTAAAACTCATTCCACACAGTGAACATTGGTAGAGCTTTTCCTTTTTTTGTGTGTGTACTCGCTCGTGTGTTTTCAGGGACCCTAACCACCTAAAACTCTTTCCACAATGGGAACAGGGGTAAGACTTATCTTGTGTGTGTGCTTTCTCGTGCAGTTTCAGAATCCCTAACAACCTGAAACTCTTTCCACAGTGGGAACAGTGGTAAGGCCTCTCTCCTGTGTGCGTCCTCTCGTGCATTTTCAAGCCCACTAACCATGTAAATGTCTTTCCACATTTGGAGCAGTGGTAAGGCTTCTCTCCAGAGTGTATTCGCTTATGACTTTTCAGACTCCCTAACTGACTAAAACTCTTTCCACACTGGGAACAGTGGTAAGGCTTTTCTCCTGTGTGTGTTCTCTTATGACCTTTCAGGCTCCCTAACTGACTAAAACTCTTTCCACACTGGGAACAGTGGTAAGGCTTTTCTCCTGTGTGTGTTCTCTCATGTAATTTCAGGTGTTGTGATCGGTTAAAACTTTTTCCACACTGGGAGCAGTGGTGTCGTCTCGCTGGTTTGGACGTCTCTGGGTCTGGTTCCCCTGAATGACTCTCCCCGCTGTCAGAGTGAGAGTCTGGTCGCTCTCCTGCTAAAGACAAAGTATTTAGTTAAATACTAAACAGAGGCCTGAATGAAACCTTACTATGTAGTTTAATGGGCAGTAGGTAGCCTAGCGGTTAAGATCAAGTAAAAAAACAATTGAATCCATTTTAGAATAAAGCAGTAACATAAAACAACATTTTGAAAAAGTCAAGGGGTCTGAATACTTTATGAATGCACTGTATATCTGACCTTGTGTATTGGGTTATTGTCGTGCTGAAAGGTGAATTTGTCTCCCAATTTTCCTCCAGGATTTTGCCTGTACTTAGCGCTAGTCAGTTTCTTTTTATCCCTAGTCCTTGCAGGTGACAAACATACCCATAACATGATGCAGCCACCACCGTGCTTGAACATATGAAGAGTGGTACTCAGTGATGTGTTGGATTTGCTCCAAATATAAAGTTAACTTCTTTCTTTACTTTTAGTTCCTTATTCCTATTAGGTTGAATCCAGACTAGATTTATGTAATCCCACTTCCTATGAGGTTTAATCCAGACTAGATCCCTCATTAACCTGAGGTCAGAACATTTGAGGTCAGGTTTTCAGAATATTAACAATATTGATAAAAAAAACACTTGTGTCCATCATAATAATAAATATACACAATATGTATGTGGACACACACTCATATTAGTTGATTCAGCTTTGTCAGCCACACCCGTTGCTGGCAGGTGTATAAAATCGAGCACACGGCCATGCAATCTCCATAGACAAACAATGACAGTAGAATGGCCTTACTGAAGAGCTCAGTGACTTTCAACTGTCATAGGATGCCACCTTTCCAACAAGTCAGTTTGTCAAATGTCTGCCCTGCTAGAGCTACCTGGGTCAACTGTAAGTGCTGTTATTGTGAAGTGGAGTGGTAGGCCACACAAGCTCACAGAACGAGACCGCCGAGTGCTGAAGCGTGTAAAAATAGCCTGTCCTCGGTTGCAACACTCACTACCAAGTTCCAAACTGCCTCTGAAAGCAACATCAGCACAAGAACTGTTAGTCGGAAGCTTCATGAAATGGGTTTCCATTGCAGAGCAGCCGCAGAAAAGCCTAAAATCAACATGCGCAATGCCAAGTGTCGGCTGGAGTGGTGTAAAGCTCGCCACCACCCTTCACCATCTGGCAGTCCAACGGAAAAATCTGGGTTTGGCAGATGCCAGGAGAACACTACCTGCACCAAAGCATAGTGCCAACTGCAAGGTTTGATGAAGAAGGCATAATGGTCTGTTTTTCATGGTTCGGGCCACTTGAAGGGAAATTGTATTTATAATTTTTTTTACCCCCAGGTTCTCCTGTATTTAGTGATTTTCATTTGGTAGTTACAGTCTTGTCCAATCGCTGCAACTCCCGTACGGACTCAGGAGAGGCGAAGCTCGAGAGTCATGCATCCTCCGAAAACATGACCCTGCCAAAACACACTGCGTCTTGACACACTGCTCGCATAACCCGAAAGCCAGCAGCACCAACGTGTCAGAGGAAACACCATACAACTGGCGACGGCATCAGCGTGCATTGAGCCCTGCTCGCCACAAGGAGTCGCTAGAGCGCGATGGGACAAGAACATCTCGGCTGAACAAACCCTCCTCTAACCCGGACGACGCTGGGACAATTGTGAGCCGCCTCATGGGTAATCCTGTCGTGGCCGGCTGAGACACAGCCTGGGATCGAACCTGGGTCTGTAGTAACTGCGATGCAGTGCAGTGAAAAACAGTGGAAAGCCTACACATTATAGTTATCAGATTCACATGGAATTGTTGTGCAATTTAAATGTTTCAATATGAAATTATTTGGGAGGGGATGAAATGTGATTTTAGCTTCTAAAATGTGAGAATTGGGTTTTCATGAGTGAATTAGGCCCGACTCAGTGGCCCACCCACCTGAGGAGACATTGGTTATAAACTATGAAACACGCCCTCCTCTCCCTTCCTATATAAAGCTTTGACGACAATATAACTACCTGTTCCGAGGACGTGAGGACGACGGTCCATACGTTAAAAAGGACTAACATGTCAACTACAGAACTAAGCCAACCTCAGCGTGAGCTTTGGTTGTGAATGGTGTGAACTTTGAACTCTTATTCACTAAAGAAGTGAGACATCCTAGCCGTTGAGTTAGCAACAGCAGTTAAAAACATGGGCTAGGAAAGGACAGACAGAGTATCCAGTCTACCACCCAACGACAACACTACAACGTTTCCCGTTCACCACCAGAGACACTCTTCAAAGGACAAAGGACTCTGTTGGGCAACACGGCCATCCATCTACCACCAACCTATGGAAGCGCAGCTCAGAGTTAATATTTATTGCATTTTCCTTTTACAAATGGCCGGTAATTTAGAATGCATAGGATATTGTATTTACGATAGCACAGCTTCTCCCTTTGTTCTTCAGTCTTCCCGCTCTTTCACTCAAACCCAACCCCCGTTCTTTGTGTAACCAGCTGTCATATCTGCTCCGTCCGGCAGGGACATTTTCCTTTATGACATCATTTGTAATCAAGGTATGATTCATTCTGTGTATATGTAATTCTGTGTGATTAGTTAGGTATTTAGTAAATAAATAATTAACCCAATTTTGTATTGCTGATTCAACTTGTTAGCCAGGGTTCGTGAAGATAACCAAGAATTTACAACTTTCAGATGAGACATAAATAAGGTGACGATTGATAATGACTGCTATTGATGTAAAATATTACTAGGTCTTTAAGAGATTATTCGGAAGATAACTGCTCTATAAATATTGTTTAGTGGTGCCCGACTCTCTAGTTAATTACATTTACATGATTAGCTCAATCAGGTAATATTAATTACAGAGAAAGGATTTTATAGAATAGCATGCCATATCACTTAATCCGGCATAGCCAAAGACACAACATATTATAGTATTATAGTATAGTATTATAGTATATATTATAGCACTATAGGTCCAGGCTGAAAGAGACAGCAGCATGGAAGTATTATACATATATTATAGTACTATAGTAAAGTATTATAGTATTAGTATTATAGTATTATATTTTATAGTACTATAGGTCCAGGCTGAAAGAGACAGCAGCATGGAAGTATTATACATATATTATAGTACTATAGTAAAGTATTATAGTATAGTATTATAGTACTATATATTATAGTACTATAGGTCCAGGCTGAAAGAGACAGCAGCATGGAAGTATTATACATATATTATAGTACTATAGTAAAGTATTATAGTATAGTATTATAGTATTATATATTATAGTACTATAGGTCCAGGCTGAAAGAGACAGCAGCATGGAAGTATTATACATATATTATAGTACTATAGTAAAGTATTATAGTATTATATATTATGGTACTATAGGTCCAGGCTGAAAGAGACAGCAGCATGGAAGTATTATACATATATTATAGTACTATAGTAAAGTATTACAGCACAGTATTATAGTATAGTATTATATAGTATAGTATTAAAGTATAGTATTATAGTATAGTATATTATAGTACTATAGTATAGTATTATAGTATAGTATTATATAGTATAGTATTAAAGTATAGTATTATAGTATAGTATAGTATCGTACTATAGTATAGTATTATATAGTATAGTATTAAAGTATAGTATTATAGTACAGTATATTATAGTACTACAGTATAGTCTTATAGTATAGTATTATATAGTATAGTATTATAGTATAGTATATTATAGTACTATAATATAGTAATATAGTATAGTATTATATTTTATAGTATTAAAGTATAGTAGTATAGTATAGTATATTATAGTACTATAGTATAGTATTATAGTATAGTATTATATAGTATATTATTAAAGTATAGTATTATAGTATAGTGTATTATAGTACTAAAGTATAGTATTATAGTAGAGTATTATATAGTATAGTATTAAAGTATAGTATTATAGTATATTATAGTACCATAGTATAGTATTATAGTATAGTATTATATATTATAGTATTAAAGTATAGTATTATAGTATAGTATTATATATTATAGTATTACAGTATAGAATTATAGTATAGTATATTATAGTACTATAGTATAGTATTATAGTATAGTATTATATATTATAGCACTATAGTATAGAATTATAGTATAGTATTATATAGTATAGTATTAAAGTATAGTATTATAGTATAGTATATTATAGTACTATAGTATAGTATAGTATTATATATTATAGTATTAAAGTATAGTATTATAGTATAGTATTATATATTATAGTATTATAGTATAGTATTATACATTATAGTATTAAAGTACAGCAGCATGGAAGTATTATACATCCTCCCTTGTGGACATGTAACAATTATAGTATAGTATTATAGTATAGTATTACATATTAGTATTATAGTATTATGGTATAGTATTATTTATTATAGTATAGTATATTATAGTACTATAGGTCCAGGCTGAAAGACACAGCAGCAGTATTATACATCCTCCCTTGTGGACGTGTAACAATTCAAAACACTTCAGGTTTTCAAGTTAAAAGAGAGAAGAGAAGTGGAGTTATTACAGTTTCATTGAAGACAATTATTTTTTATTTTTAACAAAGATGGCATTTTATTTAACCTTTTGAGATATTGTTTATTTGTTGTTTATCTTTACGCAAACGTACGAGAGACAGACATGATTTGAGTTCATGGTTAATGGACTTTGAGTTTGGCGTCGATCAGATGTTTTGTTTCATGAGAAGATATTGAGGAAGTCATAGGTTCATGAGGCAAATATGTTCACTATGATGAGAAACACTTGTACCAAGGTACTAGGTTGTACGTCAAACAGGGTGGCGGGCTGAACCTTCTACTTTGAATGCTTCTTACAGTGCCACCTATGGGCCAATCTGTGACTTTTTTTGGTGTCTGAGTAGTAGTGTTGGCATACAGTCCTTCAATATTGTTGAAGTAAATTTTTTTCAAACAATTTGGCATTAAGATATTTGCGACAAAATAATAAAAAAATATTCAGTCTGTTTTTTTATCAGAGATTCAGTAACCCAATACATCATCAGACTGTACTGATCTCTATCAGAGATTCAGTAACCCAATACATCATCAGACTGTACTGATCTCTATCAGAGATTCAGTAACCCAATACATCATCAGACTGTACTGGTCTCTATCAGAGATTCAGTAACCCAACACATCATCAGACTGTACTGATCTCTATCAGAGATTCAGTAACCCAATACATCATCAGACTGTACTGATCTCTATCTCTATCATAACATGATATGCCTGTTAGGTATCTAAATATGTGGGATACGAACCAACTGGGATATCTAACAACACTGTAGGTAGGGTTTATAACAGGTAGGATATCTAACAAAACAATAGGTAGGTGTTATAACAGGTAGGATATCTAACAACACTATAGGTAGGTGTAATAACAGGTAGGATATCTAACAACACTATAGGTAGGTGTTAGAACAGGTAGGATATCTAACAACACTATAGGTAGGTATTATAACAGGTGGGATATCTAACAACACTACAGGTGTTATAACAGGTAGGATATCTAACAACACTATAGGTAGGTATTATAACAGGTGGGATATCTAACAACACTATAGGTAGGTGTTATAACAGGTAGGATATCTAACAACACTATAGGTAGGTGTTAAAACAGGTAGGATATCTAACAACACTACAGGTGTTATAACAGGTAGGATATCTAACAACACTATAGGTAGGTGTAATAACAGGTAGGATATCTAACAACACTATAGGTAGCAGGATATCAAACAACACTATAGGTAGGTGTTATAACAGGTAGGATATCTAACAACACTATAGGTAGGTGTTATAACAGGTGGGGTATCTAACAACACTATAGGTAGGTGTTATAACAGGTAGGATACCTAACAACACTATAGGTAGGTTTAATAACAGGTAGGATATCTAACAACACTATAGGTAGGTGTTAGAACAGGTAGGATATCTAACAACACTATAGGTAGGTGTTACAACAGGTGGGGTATCTAACAACACTATAGGTAGGTGTTATAACAGGTAGGATACCTAACAACACTATAGGTAGGTGTTATAACAGGTAGGATATCTAATAACACTACAGGTAGGTGTTATAACAGGTAGGATATCTAATAACACTACAGGTAGGTGTTATAACAGGTAGGATATCTAATAACACCACAGGTAGGTGTTATAACAGGTGCACATGTCAAAATGAGGGGATATCCTTCTTTAAGTGGAGGGGTTAATCTTTGCTGAAACACAAACTCCAGATTGACTTTATGTTAATTAAATGGGGTTTATACACCCATGTTTATTGACAACCCCTACTTAACCCCTACTGCTTTCAGCTATACGATAGGTGGTCCTAGTAAATAATGAAAGTTACCAGCACAGCACACCCACTGACAATACATTAGAATTAACTTATTCTCATTACCAGAATGAAGGTTCTCATTACCGAAACGAGCCTAAAAATGATGCGGTAATGAGAAATGTGTGTTTTGGTAATGAGAGGTCCTCAGCTTCATCTGGAAGAAATAGAAGACTGACTGAGTCAGCAAACTATTGACCACATCACTAAAGCCCATTCATGCCTCCATGTTGGTACGGTAATGGCTCTCTAAGTGTTGACCACATCACTAAAGCCCATTCATGTCTCCATGTTGGTAAGGTAATGGTTCTCTAAGTGTTGACCACATCACTAAAGCCCATTCATGTCTCCATGTTGGTAAGGTAATGGTTCTCTAAGTGTTTACCACATCACTAAAGCCCATTCATGTCTCCATGTTGGTAAGGTAATGGTTCTCTAAGTGTTGACCACATCAATAAAGGTGTTCAAAAGTTTTAGCTATTTTGTCATTTCGGTATTGACAAGGTCAAGTGTCATAAAGGGGGAGGGTGTGAGAATAAGACCCTCATTCTGAACACATATAAGTGAAACATTTTAAATATCTTGTGCTCATCTAATGAATACTCCACTAGATGCTGCATCATGGGGGAATAAAACTTTGTAAAAACAAATACTGGAGTTTTTACAGCAACTTAAACAAGTGTTACGGTTATGAGAAATATGTCCACAGACACTTTTCATGAGAATCACCTCTTTCACCACTTGATTTAGAAACCTAATTTCAATGGTCCAGTGTTGCACATTATTTTTATTTATATAATGAAATGTTTAACAAATCACTTAATTCACAATGTGACCAAGAAACCTAAAACCAACTTGGGATCGTTCACAGGGTAGGTTTTCCCATAGGATTGTTCACCCTATGGTTTTCCAATAAAGCACTTACTCATTTTTAAATAAATATTTGAAACTTTTAAATTTCAATACCTCGTCTTCAAACATGTGACCTAGCAATCTTCAAGGACTGAAGAGTTTGTGCCCCCGTTTTTAAGACACTACTTACTGGTTTTACTTAGATCTCCCGTCTCCTCTTCCTCTCCTTCCTCCTCTTTCAACGTGAAAGTAATCTGCCCCTCCTCTTCCTCCTCTTTCAACGTGAAAGTAATCTGCCCCTCCTCTTCCTCCTCTTTCAACGTGAAAGTAATCTGCCCATCTTCCTCTTCTTCCTCCTCTTCCAACGTATAAGTAATCTGCCCCCCTTCCTCTCCTTCCTTATCTTCTTTCAACGTGAAAGTAATCTGCCCCTCTTCCTCTCCTTCCTCCTCCTCCTCTTTCAACGTGACAGTAATCTCCCCCTCCTCTTTCACTCTGAAAACTCCTTCCTCCTCCTCTTTTACTTCGAAAGATTCTTTCTCTTCTGTCACAGTAACTTCTTTCTCTTCTTCTTTCACTGTAACAGCTTCATCCTCTACTTCTTGTTTAACTGTAACAGCCTCTTCTTCTTTCTCCGTCCAGCAGACCCCCTCTTCTTCAGCAGGAGTGGAGTAGCTAAGTGAACTCATGATCGGGGATGTTAGCTCGCTAGCTACTTAGCATTAGCGATTAGCCTAGTGCAAAGCTAACTTAGCAAGCCAGCTACCTGACAAACAACGTAAATAGTACATTAAATGGAACAACAAGTAAACAAAACAGAAATATGTTTAAAACACAGTGACTGATGTACATCAAAACAGCCTAAAAACATTTGATGTTTTTGGCTACGGAGGTGGCCGACCTACTGTTGTTTTACTGTTGAGGAAGGGTCCCGTCCACTACATTAGACGTCACACAAGCGGTATCGCCTGAAATCTGCACATCGCCATCTGCTGCTTGGAGTGGGTAACGCAGTTGTATTTATTTTATTTTGGGGGCCAAACGTTTGTTTAATAATCTAAGTGTAATATTTTATGTAAACGTACAAAGAGACGCGTGTGTTGATGGATTAGTGCAGATTTTTTTTTAAATAAGAGAATTTAAATACTATACTACACAACAGTAGTAGGCCTGATTACCAACAATGACGAGACATCTACAGCAGGGGTGGGGACCCCCCAATCCTCAGGGGCCTGATTGATGTCACACTTTTTCTCCATCCCTAGAAAACACAGCTGATTAATCAAACTGCATTCTGAACTGAAGATCATGATTAGGTGATTATTGGAGTCAGGTGTGTTAGCTGGGGATGGGGGTAAAACTGTGACACCAATAAGACACCCGAGGACTGGAATTGCCCCCCCACCTCCCCGGCCTACGGGGAGGAGGTGAGGGTCGTGGCAGAGTGGTGCCGGGAAAATAACCTCTCCCTCAACGTCAACAAATCAAAAGAGCTGATGGTGGACTTCAGGAGACGACACAGATAGGGAGCCTCTATCCACGTCGACGGGACCGCAGCGAGGAAGGTGAAAAGCCTCAAGGTCCTCGGCGTACACATCACTGACCATCTGAAATGGTCCAGACAGTGTGGTGAAGAAAGCGCAACTCTCCAGGACACCTAAAGCACCCGATGTCACAAAGGCCAAAAAGATCATCAAGGACATCAATGACCCGGGCCACGGCCTGTTCACCCCGCTATCATACAGATGGCGAGGTCAGTACAGGTGAATCAAAGCTGGG
This sequence comes from Oncorhynchus clarkii lewisi, assembly GCF_045791955.1. NCBI lineage: Eukaryota > Metazoa > Chordata > Actinopteri > Salmoniformes > Salmonidae > Oncorhynchus > Oncorhynchus clarkii. The sequence continues at coordinate 64,897 of NW_027258108.1, read as the reverse complement.
ACAGAGAGACTGTTAAACAGCTTCTATCTCAAGGCCTTCAGACTGATAAATAGCCATCACTAGCCGGCCCTGAACTTAGTCACTGTCACTAGCCGGCTACCACCCGGTTACTCATCCCTGCACCTTAGAGGCTGCTGCCCTGTGTACATAGACATGGAATCACTGGGCACTTAAAAAAGGGGGAAACTAGTCACTTTAATAATGTTTAAATACTGTTGTACTCACTTCATATGTATATGTAACAGAATAACTTCAGACCATGCCCTCGCCCGAACCAGGGACCCTCTGCACACATCAACAACAGTCACCCACGAAGCATCGTTACCCATCGCTCCCCAAAAGCCGCGGCCCTTGCATAGCAAGGGGAACCACTACTTCAAGGTGTCAGAGCAAGTGACGTCACCGATTGAAACGCTATTTAGCGCGAACACCGCTAACTAGCTAGCTATTTCACATCCGTTACATCAATGCCACTCTGACATTGCTCATCCTAATATTTATATATTTTTTAATTCCATTATTTTACTTTTAGATGTGTGTGTATTGTTGTGAATCGTTAGATATTACTGCGCTGTTGGATCTAGGAACACCAGCATATCGCTACACCCGCAATAATATCTGCTAATTATGTGTATGTGGCCAATACAATTAGATTTGATTTTATAGCACATCCATCCGCATGAGCATTTAAGCCCAAATTCTTGCAGCCTCTATCGCCGCACCAAACAAAAAATATGTAACTTTGTCTTAGGAAAGATTAGCGACAGAGTGGCTTGACGACTCAAACTGAATTATTCCACTGTTCTATCGTTCGCTACAGACTTCAGTCTGAGACTGCCATCATTTACATTGATTGTGGTGACGTCTAAATGAGGGGTGTTTTACAAAACAAAGTAATCAGCGATTGGCTCATCTCCAACCAATCAGAGTAGCAACATTTTTCAAACCTCCACTCGGGGACCAATCAGAACAGTTAAAACGTGTTTCTGTTCTCGAAGTCGTCATGGAGGGACTCTGATCCAGATTCATTGCGGAGAACAAACGAGTGTATGTGGGCGTGGCGTAGCGTTTGGACGGAGCATGGAGATGGGTTAGCCGTCTGAAACAATAGAGTGCGCCTTGTTGTACTGTTGATGATTGTTCGGCAGCTTCTGCTGCTCTTTCGGCGTGGTGCAGGTGTACTACGTACTACGACTGGGGCCAGTTGTACTGTTAGAGGCCAGTTACATTAGACTTTGTTGTCATATCGTTTTCTTCACTGCATTGCAGGCAAAAGACCAATATTCATAAACATTCAACAATTTATTCACATTTTCTATCTAATAAGGGATGTAAATAAAGAACGATAGCAAAAATGTGTTATGTAAAAATGATTTCATACTCCACATTTAGGGGGGCCACAAGGGGGTCCAAAATTGATGTCACAGGGGCACTCCCCCCTCTCCAGAGATGTTCATCGAGTTCAAGTCCGGGCTCTGGATGGGCCACTCAATGACATTCAGAGACTTGTCCCGAAACCACTCCTGTGTTGTCTTGGGTGTGTGCTTAAGGTCATTGTCCTGATGGAAGGTGAACCTTCGCCCCAGTCTGAGGTCCTGTGTGCTCTGGAGCAGGTTTTCATCAAAACATCTCTGTACTTTTCTCCGATGATCTTTTCCTCAAGCCTGACAAGTCTCCCAGTCCCTGCCACTGAAAAACATCCCCACAACATGATGCTGCCACCACCATGCTTCACTGTAGGGATGGTGCCAGGTTTCCTTCAGATGAGACACTTGGCATTCAGGCCAAAGAGTTAAATCTTGGTTTCATCAGACCAGAGAATCTTGTTTTTCATGATCTGAAAGTCCTTTAGGTGCCTTTTGGCAAACTCCAAGCTGGCTGTCATGTGCCTTTTTACTGAGGAGTGGCTTCCGTCTGGCCACTCTACCATAAAGGCCTGATTGGTGGAGTGCTGCAGAGATGGTTGTCCTTCTGGAAGGTTCTCCCATCTCCACAGAGGAACTCTGGAGCTCTGCCAGGAGTTCTTGGTCACCTCCCTGACCAAGGTCCTTCTCCTCAGTTCGGCCGGGCGGCCAGGTCTAGGAGTCTTGGTGGTTCCAAATTTCTTAAATTTAAGAATGATGGATCCAACTGTGTTCAATGCTGCAGACATTTTTTAGTATCCTTCCCCAGATCTGTGCCTCAACACGATCCTGTCTCGGAGTGCTACGGACAATTCCTATGACCTCATTGCTTGGTTTTTGCTTTGACGGAACTCTCAAGACAACTGGGAACTCTGGAAAAAAACAAGGTCAAATCACGATGTCTTCAGGTTGGAAAGTCGGGGGTCTATACACACACGTACACATGGATTTAGTGTTGTAGATATGTGGTAGTAGAGTAGAGGCCTGAGGACACACTTAATATGTTGTAGATATGTGGTAGTAGAGTAGGGGCCTGAGGGAACACACTTAATATGTTGTAGATATGTGGTAGTAGAGTAGGGGCCTGAGGGCACACAGTTTATATGTTGTAGATATGTGGTAGTAGAGGCCTGAGGGCACACACTTAATATGTTGTAGATATGTGGTAGTAGAGTAGAGGCCTGAGGGAACACAATATGTTGTAGATATGTGGTAGTGGAGTAGAGGCCTGAGGGAACACACTTAATATGTTGTGAAATCTGTTATGACTGTTTTGTAATGTTTAAAAAAAATGTAGAACTGCCTTCATTTTGCAGGACTCCAGGAAGAGTAGTGGGGATCAATAATAAATACAGAGGCTTGTGAAAGGCAAATTACTTATATATTTATGCACATTATGCAATATGAAAAGCATGATGAACAACAGAGGCTTTATACTTGTATCAAATCAAACGAAGCTCATCATCAAAAACCCAACAGACACCTGATATTAGACACGATCAGGTCTCTAAATGAAACAACAGCAGGAACCTTATTCTGCTTTCATATATACAAATGGATTTCATAAAGATTAAACAAAAACACAAATGATCAGTCAAAAACTCAAGTCAGAACACAGCCTCTCTATTTTCTCATGTGATTTCAGGTCCTCTAACTGGGAAAATGTCTTTCCACAATGAGAGCAGTGGTATGTCTTCTCCTCCTGTGTATGTATTCTTTCATGCTTATTCAGATGCCTTAACCAGTTAAATCTCTTTCCACACTGGGAGCAGTGGTAGGTCTTATCCCCGCCTGTGTGTGTCCTGTCATGCACAATCAGGGCTTCTAACTGGGTAAACCGCTTTCCACACAAGGAACATTGGAGTTTTTTTTGTGTGTGTATTCGCTCATGCGATTTCAGAGTCCCTAACCACCTAATACTTTTTCCACAATGGCAACAGGAGTAAGACTTCTCTCCAGAGTGTATTTGCTTATGACTTTTCAGGTAATCTAACCGAGTAAAACACTTCCCACACTGGGAACACTTGTAAGGCTTTTCTCCTGTGTGTGTTCGCTTGTGTGATTTCAGGTGTTGTGATCGGATAAAACTCTTCCCACACTGGGAGCACTGGTAAGGCTTTTCTCCTGTGTGTGTTCTCTTGTGTGATTTCAGTTGTTGTGATCGGATAAAACTCTTTCCACACTGGGAGCAGTGGTGTCGTCTCGCCGATTTGGACGTCTCTGGGTCTGGTTCCCCTGAAGGACTCTCGCTGCCACTCTCGCTGCCAGAGTGAGAGTCTGGTCGCTCTCCTGCTAAAAGACAAACAAACGATTTAGTTCAATACTAAAACAGAGCCCTGATATGAAACCTCCATGTGATAAAACTATCTTCCTGTGTGGTTTAATGGGCTGTGTCTGTGCACCGGGGTTCAGTTGGTATTTTCTTTTGACCCGACTAGACGCATTAATAACATCCCAGGCAAATCATGATCTGTTGAATAGTTTATACTGTGTCCCTATCAAACAGCGACTGGACAAACATTATTAGGTATTACAGGTATTTATTTGTATTTCAGCATAATTGGGTTTTGTTCGGTCCATTATCCTCCTTTTCTAGTCTAGTAGAATTGATTTGATATTTAGATTATGGATGTGAGGACGACGGTCCATACATTAAAAAGGACTAACATGTCAACTACAGAACTAAGCCAACCTCAGCGTGAGCTTTGGTTGTGAATGGTGTGAACTTTGAACTCTTATTCACTAAAGAAGTGAGACATCCTAGCCGTTGAGTTAGCAACAGCAGCTAAAAACATGGGCTTGGAAAGGACAGACAGAGTATCCCGTCTACCACCTAACGACGACACTACAACGTTTCCCGTTCACCACCAGAGACACTCTTCAAAGGACAAAGGACTCTGTTGGGCAACACGGCCATCCATCTACCACCAACCTATGGAAGCGCAGCTCAGAGTTAATATTTAATCGCATTTTTCTTTTCCAAATGGGTGGTAATTTAGAAGGCATAGGATATTGTATTTACGATAGCACAGCTTCTCCCTTTGTCTCTGTCTTCCCGCTCTTTCACTCAAACCCAACCCCCGTTCTTTGTATAACCAGCTGTCATATCTGCTCCGTCCGCCAGGGACGTTTTCCTTTATGACATCATTTGTAATCAAGGTATGATTCATTCTGTGTATAGTTAACTAATATCAGTGACGGCTGAAGTGTGTGCCAGTACTTTCCTAGAATATTTTTTTCAGGTCACACTCAAGTCATTACTTATGATATCCAGACGGATATCAATGTCTTGTTCAATTGAACTAATAAGTGAAATTGCCAGATTTACATCCTCAAATGGATCTTTTTAAATAATATCCAAATTGATGAGTTTTCTAAATAAGACATTGTAAACTTTTTCCAAACTAACCTAGATGAAACAACTTCTCAGGTTAATTAAAGGTTAATTCCCAAATAGCCTATACAGGTCTGTTTTATCATTAAATTGATCAATCAGTAAAATGTGATTTTTTGTAAAACCATTCAGTAATCCAGTACTGACAGAAGCCCTGCCTCAGCGGGAATCCCATGTGGCTTCAGCCTTAGGGAGAAGTGTACCACAGTGTTGAATGTTCCCAACATTAGATCTACTGTTTACACTTATGATATCCAAATCAATGGAGATTGCATGGATTATCGTCTCAGTCAATTTAATAAGTTCAATTGTTGAACATACCTTAATGTTCTTCCAATCAAATGAGACACTTTCAAACTTCTCATATTAAACCTGGATGAAGCAACCTCTCAGGTTAATTAAAGTTTAATACCCAGGTAGGATTAATCATTGGCATTTATTAATTAATTCTATTTGCTTTTGCAAATTAATTCACGTCCAACTTCCACATTACTGGTACGGTACTGATGGTTCGTCAACATCTATAATTAGATTAAACTTGTCTTTGCAGCTTCCAATGAATTCCAAACCCAAACATCAAAAAAAATAAGACAATTTTTTCCTCTAAATGTTTCTAATAATGTGCAAGCTATCAAAGGTGGTCACCACTCCTCCGCTAATTAGTGAACCTCCACCCATAAAAGGATTGATCTCTGACCTCAGCAGCGATACCAACCCTAATTATGCCATTAGTGAAAAAACAGCCGAAATTGCGAACACTCTCCAAAAATCAACCATCAAACACAGGCTTTGTGACGGTTCTCTCCACTTCAGCACTTATGTATCGCCATCAAAGGTTGGCATCGGTCGAATACCGCAGTAAACAGCTGAAGCACGTGCCAGATGTGGCTAACATGAGGGGACAGGTGGAGAGAACTGAGCAACTATTGACAAAAGCAGGAACTGAAAACGTTCTGCTAGCCGAGGAACTGCGTTTGAAATCAGAACAATTAAAAGTAAATCGCAAATACTTATGACGATGAAAGAGCACAAACTCTTCAACAAAATCGTTTGTCTCCAGGAACAACTCGATTTAGCCAAAACTAAATACGATGCAGTCCACTCCAAACTCGATAAATCTGTTCGAGTTATCTACAAACAGGAGCGCGCAACTTGATAACATGCAGGCAGTTACACGGTTCTACTCAAAACGCTGCAGGCCAAAGACCATCAGTTAATGAACACAAGGACAAAGGTGGATGACAAATCAGCAGAACTCATTGAAGTCGCTGACCAAATGAATGATGAGAGAACTCAGGTGATGAAGATGGAAATATGAATGATGAGAGAACTCAGGTGATGAAGATGGAAATATGAATGCTGAGAGAACTCAGGTGATGAAGATGGAAATATGAATGCTGAGAGAACTCAGGTGATGAAGATGGAAATATGAATGCTGAGAGAACTCAGGTGATGAAGATGGAAATATGAATGATGAGAGAACTCAGGTGATGAAGATGGAAATATGAATGATGAGAGAACTCAGGTGATGAAGATGGAAATATGAATGATGAGAGAACTCAGGTGATGAAGATGGAAATATGAATGATGAGAGAACTCAGGTGATGAAATATTGATTTCTAAGCAGGCGGAGGAAATCTCATCACTGAATCTCTCGCTCCATACTCAAGACCTCTATCTGCAAACCATGACGGATAAGTTTGAGAACGAAAGTAGCAAATGCGACACTCACGTGTCCAAAATCAGTACTCTAAGTGCTCAAGTGGACTCTGCAATGCAGCAGAATACCACCCTTAGGTACCCACAGGATGAAGCCAACCCTCTCCACCCGCTTGATGCGGAATAACTTGACAAACTCAACAAGAATTTCCCCACCTTTGACCCCGTTCCAGGTCAGCCAAACGATACTGAGACGTTCCTAGCTGACATAGAGGACGCATTGGGTAGCTACCCGAACGCTACGGGTTCTGACAGGGTTTACCTGTTGAAGAGAACGTCGACAAGGTTAATTCGCCTACAACAGCAACACGTGCTAAATGACTATGCTAAACTTGCCACAGCTTTGAAATGTGAAAATCAGTGGTTCTGCGACTCGCAAACACGATAGCTCACTGGCGAACACGGTCAAACAAGCTCGGAACGAACACCCACAAGCTTACTATCATAGGCTTCGTTCAGCTTACTTTGGCCTACTCACTAAAACAGGCATGGAAGACCTGTTACCTTTTAAACAAATGTTTCTGTCGAATATGTACCCACCTTCATTACCTACTTGGGCCCTGCAGCCCACGTTGGCTTGCCTATCTTACAACTCAGAGAGCTTGCAAGCACAGCTTTTGAGGCATCAAAAGCTCGCAAACGCTAAGAGCCCTGACCACTCGGTTTTGAAGTTTGACCAGGAGCACTCACTCCAGTTAGAGGATTATCAGGTATTGGAGTGCTGAGAGATGACGCACAGCAACGGTTTCCACCACAAATCCAATAACCACCGCGGTCGACTGTAAAGTACGTCGCCATCAAAACGACTACCGCTACAATCGACCTGTTCGCTACGTTCCTGCCCCCAACCCACAGTGTCAGAGCCATCAAAACGACTACCGCTATAATCGACCTGTTCGCTACGTTCCTGCCCCCAACCCACAGTGTCAGAGCCATCAAAACGACTACCGCTATAATCGACCTGTTCGCTACGCTCCTGCCCCCAACCCACAGTGTCAGAGCCATCAAAACGACTACCGCTATAATCGACCTGTTCGCTACGTTCCTGCCCCCAACCCACAGTGTCAGAGCCATCAAAACGACTACCGCTATAATCGACCTGTTCGCTACGTTCCTGCCCCCAACCCACACAAAGTGTCAGAGCACAAGGGTAACAAAGGGTTGAAGGACGATCAAAACGTAGACCAATGTTCTCCAGAAGTTCCACTACGTGAAGAACTAAAGCGAGAAACATTTGAGAAAAGGGTAAAAGATAAGTCACAAGGATTAGACGGGGAATTACCAGACACCAGGTCCGTAGGAAATAACACCCATAGCAGGGACGTTAAAATTCAAATCTCTCCCGCTCTCACTCGAGACCCTATCCAGGGCCCACTTGATCAAGAAACAAGACTCTGTTACAAAGGTTGCGAAGAAAAAGGTCAAACACTTTGTTAAAGCCAAGCCCACTCAAAATCTGAAAAGTCGATCTGCTTCCACCTTGAACAGAAATGACACATCACGTCTGTGCGAACGACCCCTCCACTTTGTGGGGAATATGTCCACTAATCACGAATCTAAACGGCCTGGAGGACTGCTTAACTTGTCATGCGCTAATTGATTCAGGCGCGACGATATCACTCATCTCTCAAACATTGTTCGATGATTTCAAAAGAGCTTTGAAGCCAGCTAAACGTTGGTTAAAAGTGGAACGATGCGACACTACACTTCGAGGGGTCACTCAGACTACCTCGCCTCTCACTTTGAGAGTCATGCTGAAACTACACTTCAAGGACGTATCGCTCGTTCACCCTGTGTATGTTACCAGCCTCGAAACGGGTACCCCTGCTACTTGGAGCAGACTTGATGGATCGGTTACTCCCATTGATGGATTGGAAAACCAACCAGGTATGGTCACAGGCCACCGTGCCTTCTCCACTGACCACACTGTCCTCCCCTAACACTAGCTGCAACGCAGTCATTCACGAGGGGTATCTGTCAAAAGCACCCCTTGGGAAAAAGACGTTTAGAAACCTCTTGGGGCAGAATCCGATCCAAGGAGATATTACGATATCTCGACACATTCCATCAGCCAATCTGATTGACCATTCTTGTCCTGATGTCGAGCCAGCTGTCTCTGTGAAAGAGCAACTTCCCTCCTCCTTGCAGTCATGCAATACAGTAGTTGAGATGGAACTTCTCTTGCCCTTCGGACACTTCCGCAAACACGGCGGCCGTCTCAGCAAGAAAAACATTGATGCGCAGAGTATACTCTGCTTCCGATGATACACCTTCTGCTTTGTGGGGGACTGTCAACCCTTACAATGACACTAATGGCGTTAGTGCAGCAACTGACCCGATGACTCCCACTGGTGAAACACTTTGCAATATCACAGACCGATATCCTCGCCTCAGTTTGCAGGTACTGAAGAGGTTGCCACACGCGGACACGCCGAAAATTACCTGATGCGGTAATGAGAAATGTGTGTTTTGGTAAAGAGAGGCCCTTAGCCTCATCTGGAAGTAATAGGAGACAGACATTATGAGTCAGCAAACTATTCACCACATCACCTTAGCCCATTCATGCCTCCATGTTGGTAAGGTAATGGTTCTCTAAGTGTTGACCACATCACTAAAGCCCATTCATGCCTCCATATTGGTAAGGTAGTGGGTCTCTAAGTGTTGACCACATCAATAAAGTTTTTCTAAAATGTTAGCTTTGTCATTTCGGTATTGACAAGGTCAAGTGTCATAGGGAGGGTGTGAGAATAAGACCCTCATTCTGAACACATATAAGTGAAACATTTTAAATATCTTGTGCTCTTCTAATGAAAACTCCACTAGATGATGCATCATGGGGGAATAAAACTTTGTAAAAACAAATATTGGTAGTTCATAGGATCGTTCACAGGGTAGGTTTTCCCATAGGATCGTTCACAGGGTAGGTTTTCCCATAGGATCGTTCACAGGGTAGGTTTTCCCATAGGATCGTTCACAGGGTAGGTTTTCCCATAGGATCGTTCACAGGGTAGGTTTTCCCATAGGATCGTTCACAGGGTAGGTTTTCCCATAGGATCGTTCACAGGGTAGGTTTTCCCATAGGATCGTTCACAGGGTAGGTTTTCCCATAGGATTGTTCACCCAAAAAGCACTAACACGTTTATATAGAAATATTAGTAACGTTACAATTTCAATACCTCGTCTTCAAGCACTTGACCTAGCAATCTTCAAGGACTGAAGAGTTTGTGTCCCCGTTTTTAAGACACTACTTACTGGTGTTGCTCAGACCTCCCGTCTCCTCTTCCTCCTCTTCCAACGTGCCAGTAATCTTCCCCACCATCTTCACTCCGAAAACTCCTTCCTCCTCCACTTTCATTCTGAAAGCGTCTTTCTCTGTCACAGTAACTTCTTTCTCTTCTTCTTTCACTGTAACAGCCTCATCCTCTACTTCTTGTTTAACTGTGTCAGCCTCTTCTTCTTTCTCCGTCCAGCAGACCTCTTCTTCTTCAGCAGGAGTGGAGTAGCTAAGTGAACTCATGGTCGGGGATGTTAGCTCGCTAGCTACTTAGCATTAGCGATTAGCCTAGTGCAAAGCTAACTTAGCAAGCCAGTTACCTGACAAACAACGTAAATATTAACGTTACATTAAATGGACCAACAAATAGACACGGCAGAAGTATGTTTAAAACACAGTGACTGATGTTTTAGGAAATGTTGGCTACGCAGGTTGCCGACCAAATGTTTGACTGTTTATGAAGTGTCCCGTCCACTACAATAGACGTCACACTAGCGGTATCGCCTGAAATCTGCATATCGCCTGAAATCTGCATATCGCCATCTGCTGACTGGAGGGGGTAACGCGGTAGTATTTATTTTATTTTGGGGCGGCAAAGATTTGTTTCATTGAAGTGTAATATTTTATGTAAACATACAGAGACGCGTGTGTTGATGGATTAGTGCAGATTTTGTAAAGAGAGAATTTAAATACTATAAGACACAACAGTAGTAGGCCTGATTACCAATGACGAGACATCTAGAAAGCTTGGACCAAGAGACTAAAAAACAGCTTCTATCTCAAGGCCATCAGACTGTTTTTTAACTATCACAACTGGTTACCGCTCGGTTACTCAACCCTGCACCTTAGAGGCTGCCGGCGTATGTACATAGACATGGAATCACTGGGCACTTAAAAAAAAGGGAAACTAGTCACTTTAATAATGTTTACATACTGTTGTACTCACTTCATATGTATATACTGTATTCTACTATATTCACTCTGACATTGCTCATCCTAATGTTTATATCTTTCTTAATTCCATTATTTTACTTTTAGATGTGTGTGTATTGTTGTGAATCGTTAGATACTACTGCGCTGTTGGATCTAGGAACACCAGCATATCGCTACACCCGCAATAATATCTGCTAATTATGTGTATGTGGACAATACAATTATATTTTATTTTACAGCACATCCGCATGAGCATTTAAGCCCTAGTTCATGCAGCTCTCTATCGCCGCACCAAACAAAAACATATGTCACTTTCTCTTAGGCCACTCTGTCTCTAAACTTTCCTGTCGGCTCATACTGAATTATTCCACTGTTCTGTCGTTCGCTACAGACTTCAGTCTGAGACTGCCGTCATTGAAGTCGATTTAATTAATTATTTGCTTACAAGTTTTTGCGTTTTGCTTTTGATGTCTTTTTACATTCTTTTTTTTCTGAATTTTTAAATATGTTTACATTCACAACTTTATTTTTCATTTTCACAACTTATTTCATTTTGAATTCAATACACATGGCGTGAATTTGACCCCATAGGGGGGAATTGAGAGCGGTTGTATGAAACCAATTAGTACATTTTATTTATTTTTTATTTTACCTTTATTTAACTAGGCTAGTCAGTTAAGAACAAATTCTTATTTTCAATGACGGCCTAGGAACAGTGGGTTAACTGTCTGTTCAGGGGCAGAACGTCAAGCAAAGCTCTTCACCCTGCCAAGCTGCTCTTAATTGTTGCCTTTGATGAATTGTGGAACAGTCTTATTCCGTTAGTACTGTATGTTAGTTAGTTCGTACCTTAGTCACGTGCGATATCTCAGACAGCACTGGCCTGATTTTGACGAAACATGGGTGAATGATGCCTCTTGCCATTGAGATCTGGCATTTACAAAATTACATTGATTGGCCAGATGTTGGCGCTGTAACAAGATAAACCCATTTTAAAGTCCCATCTTATTCCATTTTGTTGAGGAACATTCCATTGTTAGTTAATTAATTCAACATAATTCAAGTGAAATTAGTGTTGTAAATATGTATGGTATAAATTACAGTGATCTGTCTTTGCAATTACAGTCTTCTTGTTAATTTCAGCCTCATATTTCTCTTTGGCTTTTGTTTGTCTGTCTTTCCTCTTGGTGGCATTCATACGTCTTTGTGTCAACAACTTGAAATGGAACCCAATTTAAATAGAAGCCTTTTCCCAACTGTTGTTTTCCTGTCAAAGGCTGGGCATCTGGTGAAGGTCAACAACATGATATATTACTATTAGAATGAAAGGCTGGGCATCTGGTGAAGGTCAACAACATGATATATTACTATTAGAATGAAAGGCTGGGCATCTGGTGAAGGTCAACAACATGATATATTACTATTAGAATGAAAGGCATCTGGTGAAGGTCAACAACATGATATATTACTATTAGAATGAAAGGCATCTGGTGAAGGTCAACAACATGATATATTACTATTAGAATGAAAGGCTGGGCATCTGGTGAAGGTCAACAACATGATATATTACTATTAGAATGAAAGGCATCTGGTGAAGGTCAACAACATGATATATTACTATTAGAATGAAAGGCTGGGCATCTGGTGAAGGTCAACAACATTATATATTACTATTAGAATGAAAGGCTGGGCATCTGGTGAAGGTCAACAACATGATATATTACTATTAGAATGAAAGGCATCTGGTGAAGGTCAACAACATGATATATTACTATTAGAATGAAAGGCTGGGCATCTGGTGAAGGTCAACAACATGATATATTACTATTAGAATGAAAGGCTGGGCATCTGCTGAAGGTCAACAACATGATATATGACTATTAGAATGAAAGGCTGGGCATCTGCTGAAGGTCAACAACATGATATATTACTATTAGAATGAAAGGCTAGGCATCTGGTGAAGGTCAACAACATGATATATTACTATTAGAATGAAAGGCATCTGGTGAAGGTCAACAACATGATATATTACTATTAGAATGAAAGGCTGGGCATCTGGTGAAGGTCAACAACATGATATATTACTATTAGAATGAAAGGCTGGGCATCTGCTGAAGGTCAACAACATGATATATGACTATTAGAATGAAAGGCTGGGCATCTGCTGAAGGTCAACAACATGATATATTACTATTAGAATGAAAGGCTAGGCATCTGGTGAAGGTCAACAACATGATATATTACTATTAGAATGAAAGGCTGGGCATCTGGTGAAGGTCAACAACATGATATATTACTATTAGAATGAAAGGCATCTGGTGAAGGTCAACAACATGATATATTACTATTAGAATGAAAGGCTGGGCATCTGGTGAAGGTCAACAACATGCTATATTACTATTAGAATGAAAGGCATCTGGTGAAGGTCAACAACATGATATATTACTATTAGAATGAAAGGCTGGGCATCTGGTGAAGGTCAACAACATGATATATTACTATTAGAATGAAAGGCATCTGGTGAAGGTCAACAACATGATATATTACTATTAGAATGAAAGGCATCTGGTGAAGGTCAACAACATCATATATTACTATTAGAATGAAAGGCTGGGCATCTGGTGAAGGTCAACATCATGATATATTACTATTAGAATGAAAGGCATCTGGTGAAGGTCAACATCATGATATATTACTATTAGAATGAAAGGCTGGGCATCTGGTGAAGGTCAACAACATTATATATTACTATTAGAATGAAAGGCTGGGCATCTGGTGAAGGTCAACAACATGATATATTACTATTAGAATGAAAGGCATCTGGTGAAGGTCAACAACATGATATATTACTATTAGAATGAAAGGCTGGGCATCTGCTGAAGGTCAACAACATGATATATTACTATTAGAATGAAAGGCTAGGCATCTGGTGAAGGTCAACAACATGATATATTACTATTAGAATGAAAGGCTGGGCATCTGGTGAAGGTCAACAACATGATATATTACTATTAGAATGAAAGGCATCTGGTGAAGGTCAACAACATGATATATTACTATTAGAATGAAAGGCTGGGCATCTGGTGAAGGTCAACAACATGCTATATTACTATTAGAATGAAAGGCATCTGGTGAAGGTCAACAACATGATATATTACTATTAGAATGAAAGGCTGGGCATCTGGTGAAGGTCAACAACATGATATATTACTATTAGAATGAAAGGCTGGGCATCTGGTGAAGGTCAACAACATGATATATTACTATTAGAATGAAAGGCATCTGGTGAAGGTCAACAACATGATATATTACTATTAGAATGAAAGGCTGGGCATCTGGTGAAGGTCAACAACATGATGTATTACTATTAGAATGAAAGGCTGGGCATCTGGTGAAGGTCAACAACATGATATATTACTATTAGAATGAAAGGCATCTGGTGAAGGTCAACAACATGATATATTACTATTAGAATGAAAGGCATCTGGTGAAGGTCAACAACATGATATATTACTATTAGAATGAAAGGCTGGGCATCTGGTGAAGGTCAACAACATGATATATTACTATTAGAATGAAAGGCTGGGCATCTGGTGAAGGTCAACAACATGATATATTACTATTAGAATGAAAGGCATCTGGTGAAGGTCAACAACATGATATATTACTATTAGAATGAAAGGCTGGGCACACTTTGTTTTGTGTGGAAAAAGCACAGAAGTTTCGGTATACCACTATTATATACTAACCTCTGTGGTAAAGGGGACACGGGCACAGAAGGAGCGAAGGAGACGAGACCAAAAAAGGCAACATGAAAAACAAGCGGACAAAAAAATAACGCTCATAAAAATAAAAAATGATTTTGAATTTGATATATCGCACAGCCCTAGGTACAGAGAGTAAGTAGCCATTCAAAAAGCATGATAAACACCATTATTGCACACAGAGTGATTCTATTAAACTTATGTGACTTATTAAGGACATTTTTTACTCCTGAACTTATTTTGGCTCGCCAATAACAAAGGGGTTGAATACTTATTGACTCAGGACATGTAAGCTTTTCATTTGTAAAAAAAAAATATATATGAAATTTCACTGTGGGGTATTGTGTGGGGTATGGTGTGGGGTATGGTGTGGGGTATTGTGTGGGGTATGGTGTGGGGTATGGTGTGGGGTATTGTGTGGGGTATGGTGTTGGGTATGGTGTGGGGTATTGTGTGGGGTATTGTGTGGGGTATGGTGTGGGGTATTGTGTGGGGTATGGTGTGGGGTATGGTGTGGGGTATGGTGTGGGGTATGGTGTGGGGTATGGTGTGGGGTATGGTGTTGGGTATGGTGTGGGGTATGGTGTGGGGTATTGTGTGGGGTATGGTGTGGGGTATGGTGTGGGGTATGGTGTGGGGTATTGTGTGGGGTATGGTGTGGGGTATGGTGTTGGGTATGGTGTGGGGTATGGTGTGGGGTATTGTGTGGGGTATGGTGTGGGGTATTGTGTTGGGTATGGTGTGGGGTATGGTGTGGGGTATGGTGTTGGGTATGGTGTGGGGTATGGTGTTGGGTATGGTGTGGGGTATGGTGTGGGGTATTGTGTGTCGGCCAGTGACACAAAATCTCACACGAATCAATGTTCTAATTCAGGCTGTAACACATCAAAATGTGGGGAAAAGTCAAGGGGGTGTGTATTTTCTGAAGGCACTGTATATTCTCCAAGAATCAATGGCTATATATCGTTCATTTAAAAGTTTTAAAAAAACTGCATGTACTAATCACAGGTTTCCCCTTTAACAATTCCTACAGTAGAGGATCCACCATAGTCATGTCTCTCTCCTGTGTGAACGAGAACATCAAAATGAGTAGTAAACTCCCTTTGATATTTTAAGTAGAACATATGCTTCAATATTGAATTTTAAAAGCCTGTTATACTAGATGAGGGGAACTTTAATATAGACAACATGGAGAATTCAATACATCTAATTGAAAAGTCCCTAAAATATATGAACCAATGGCAGATTGACCCTTTAACAATTCCTACAGCACTGAACAACATATTCAACTGTAGAACTTCAGTAGAATGCCACTTGAAAACCACACATTAGTTCAACAACTGCATAGTTTGTGCCCCTGGTTTTAAGACAGTACTCACTGGTAATGATCAGATCTTCAGTCTCCTCCTCCATTCCTTCCTCCTCATCCTCTTTCACTCCCAAAACATCTTCCTCATTTTCTTTTATTGAAATAGCCTCCTCTTCCTCTTTCACCCCAAAAGGTCCTTCCACTTTTTTAATTATAATATCCTCTTCTTTCAACATGACAAGCTCCTCGTCCTCCTTTTTAATTCTGAAAGATTCTACCTCTTCCTTCTTTCACTCCAAAAGGTTCTCTCTCTTCTTTCACTATATCATCCTCTTCTTCTTTCAGTCCAAAAGGTTCTCTCTCTTCTTTCACTATATCATCCTCTTCTTCTTTCACTCCAAAAGGTTCTCTCTCTTCTTTCACTATATCATCCTCTTCTTCTTTCACTCCAAAAGGTTCTCTCTCTTCTTTCACTATATCATCCTCTTCTTCTTTCAATGTGAAAGCCTCCTCTTCCTCCTTTTTCATTCTGAAAACGTCCTGCTCTCCTTTTATTGTAATATACTCCTCTTCTTCTTCTTTTACGACAATGTTCAGCCCCAGAGCTTCTTTCTCCGTCCAGCTGACGACCGCTTCTTTAGCAGGGGGCGAGTAATTTCGTGAGCTCGTGGTCGGTGATGTGCCACCATACTGCCACCTAGAGGGGTGGTGTTGGAACATTTATTATAAGTCGATGTTGTCAATGTTGGTGATTTAACTTTAACCTGCAGTTATGGAACGTTTTCTCGCAAGTATCATTTTAATTGGCCGATTCCTCCCGATGACCCGGATGGAATCATGCCATCCTTCCTCAACCCCATAGGACAGGGATCATCAACTAGATTCACAAGCCGCATGACGAATTTTATTTTTCTTGAGCGGAATGTCGTGGGGGCCGGAACAGAAATACAAATCATTTGTAGACGGCAAATGGACCTCCTTGCTTATATTTTTATACGATCGCGTGTCTCTCTATTATGCTTGGGAACAGATTTCTTGAATTAAAATCACTTGGAGCTGGGGTTTTTACAATCGTTCATGTCCCCCCGCCCCCCCCCCCCCTCACACAAAAAAAATATTATTTTGTTTTTGTTGCTCAGAGATCTTTGGGGGCCAAATAAAACCAGGCCAAATAAAACCAGGCCAAATAAAACCAGGCCAAACAAAACCAGGCCAAATTCGGCCCGCGGGCTGCCGTGTGGGGGAACCCTGCCATAGGAAGTCCCATCCAGTTAATGACCTGGATGGAATCATGTGATACCTCCTTAACCAATAGGAAAGTCCCACCCAGTTGATGACCTGGATGGAATCATGTGATACCTCCTTAACCAATAGGAAAGTCCCACCCAGTTGATGACCTGCATGGAATCATGTGATACCTCCTTAACCAATAGGAAAGCCCCACCCAGTTGATGACCTGGATGGAATCATGTGATACCTCCTTAACCAATAGGAAAGTCCCACCCAGTTGATGACCTGCATGGAATCATGTGATACCTCCTTAACCAATAGGAAAGTCCCACCCAGTTGATGACCTGGATGGAATCATGTGATACTTCCTTAACCAATAAGAAAGTCCCACCCAGGTGACTGCTTTTTAATGGTGGAAATCCTCAATGTTCATGCCAAAATGTGTTCCATCTGTCTTAGAGTCCGACATCTCACTCTGTTTCTCATCTCTCTTCCCCAATTTAGATCAATTAGTCCTCTGTGTTTAGTTCACATAATATCATTTAAAAGTTTGCGTGAAGGTGTCTGTGATAGAATACAACAAATGTAGACATGAATAAATACATTTCTATAGCTTCCTAAATAGTTTTTAGAATGGTGGTGGAGTACCAAAATGGAGGCGCAGTGGCTTCAAAACAGCACCCCATTTCGTTCATCTAGTGTGTATATATATAAATCGTTGGTACCAATCCCCTCCCCCCAAACACACATTTCTCAACTAACCCGAGCCAACGCCCCCTCCCCCCGTTCTACTACCCAGGTCAGGTGTTGGAGGTCATTCCACACTCTGTGTTCTATTACCCAGGTCTGGTGTTGGATATTCCAGTCTCTGTGTTCTACTACCCAGGTCTGGAATTGGAGGTCATTCCACTCTCTGTGTTCTACTACCCATGTCTGGTGTTGGACATTCCACTCTCTGTGTTCTACTACCCAGGTCTGGTGTTGGACATTCCACTCTCTGTGTTCTACTACCCAGGTCTGGTGTTGGAGGTCATTCCACTCTCTGTGTTCTACTACCCAGGTCTGGTGTTGGACATTCCACTCTCTGTGTTCTACTACCCAGGTCTGGTGTTGGACATTCCACTCTCTGTGTTCTACTACCCAGGTCTGGTGTTGGACATTCCACTCTCTGTGTTCTACTACCCAGGTCTGGTGTTGGAGGACATTCCACTCTCTGTGTTCTACTACCCAGGTCTGGTGTTGGAGGTCATTCCACTCTCTGTGTTCTACTACCCAGGTCTGGTGTTGGACATTCCACACTCTGTGTTCTACTACCCAGGTCTGGAGTTGGAGGTCATTCCACTCTCTGTGTTCTACTACCCAGGTCCGGTGTTGGAAGACATTCCACTCTCTGTGTTCTACTACCCAGGTCTGGTGTTGGACATTCCACTCTCTGTGTTCTACTACCCAGGTCTGGTGTTGGAGGTCATTCCACTCTCTGTGTTCTACTACCCAGGTCTGGTGTTGGACATACCATTCTCTGTGGATCTACAGTGTGCATTTTCTGATGTTTAATCAGATCTCTTAAATCAGAGTATCTCTTCTCACATTGATCACAGCTATAAGGCTTCTCTCCAGTGTGAGTTCTCTGGTGGGATTTGAGGTTGGTTGACTGAGTAAAACTCTTCCCACACTGATCACAGCTATAGGGTTTCTGTCCTGTGTGAGTTCTCTGGTGTAGTAATAGTCCCCTTGACGTGGTTAAGCTTATTCCACAGTCAGAGCAGTGGTAATGCTTCTCTCCCGTGTGTATCCTCTGGTGTGCAGTCAGGTTAGCTGAGGTAGCAAAACTCTTCCCACATTGATCACAGCCATAAGTTTTCTCTCCTGTATGAATTCTCAGGTGTGATTTCAATGAATGTGATCTGGAGAAAGTCATGCCACACTGTGAGCAGCGATAAGGTTTCTCTCCGGTGTGGATTCTCTGGTGTATTTTAAGTTCTGACGAAGAGGTGCATCTCTTCCCACATTGACCACAGTTGAAAAGCTTCTCACCTGTGTGAATTCTCAGGTGTAATTTTAGTGAATCTGATCTTGAGTAAGTCTTCCCACAGTCAGAGCAGCGGAGCGGTTTCTTCCCTGTAGGTGCCCGCCGGTGTTTAATGAGGTGTTCTGATGTGGAGAGGCTCTTCTCTGCTTCCTCAGAATCAGGATGTTGTTGAGGCTCCCCGGATGATCCACGATAGTCATGTCTCTCTCCTGTGTGAACGACAAAGTCAGACGGTCAATGACGTGAATGATGAAATTATTTTACAAACTTTGGACAATTGTCTTCTAAGTATTTTTTGGGGGGGTTTGTTTTTGGTCCACCAGTCACCGTGGCAGGCAGATTGAAGGAGAAAAAAAAAAAAAAAAACGACCATCCAAAATATTTTTTTTCCGCTATGACTACAAAATATTAATTAAAATGAATAAGCATTCTTTGTCATTGTTGTAAACCAAGACATGTAAGTATGAAGTAATGTGGTATGTTACTCAATGTCATTTCATTTTTGTGACATGAGTCTTTTAACCAATGTGTGTTAAAATAATTAATTTGGACACAATAGTAATGATGAACAGTTGACCAAGTGAACATCAAGAATCAGCAAAGTGCCTCCATATCACTACACACCACACTGTCCTGACAGATACAATGCTGATTGATGCAGTTGACTTATTATTATAGTTCTACGCTGACATGTATCACAAGGAGGACATGTGATCCTACGTTTATAGTTAGGAGCACACAAATATATTTAGGAGCACACCAATATATTTAGGAGCACACCAATATATTTAGGAGCACATGTGATCCTACGTTTATAGTTAGGAGCACACAAATATATTTAGGAGCACACCAATATATTTAGGAGCACACCAATATATTTAGGAGCACACAAGTATATTTAGAAGCACATGTGATCCTACGTTTATAGTTAGGAGCACACAAATATATTTAGGAGCACACAAATATATTTAGGAGCACACAAATATATTTAGGAGCACACAAATATAGTTAGGAGCACACAAATATATTTAGGAGCACACCAATATATTTAGGAGCACACCAATATATTTAGGAGCACATGTGATCCTACGTTTATAGTTAGGAGCACACCAATATATTTAGGAGCACACCAATATATTTAGGAGCACACCAATATATTTAGGAGCACACAAATATATTTAGGAGCACAACTAAAGTATGAGTCTTTTAATGGCATGTTTTTTTGTTGGGGTTGATCCAGTTTCAGTGAAGCACAATTTTCCCCTCAAATAGGTGTCATTAGGATAGACCAAAAATGTTCAGCTGTCCCTTTAAGGTGTGGTCCGATACCGTGGTAACAGGGTACTGGGTGTGTCTTTAAGTGATAGATGAGGATGGTGATCTCTGATGTCTCTTCAGTGGGAGCAAACTAACTGACATTGAATGATGATCTCTGTTGTCTCTTCAGTGGGAGCAAACTAACTGATATTGAATGATAACCTCTGTTGTCTCGTCAGTGGGAGCAAACTAACTGACATTGAATTGTAATCTCTGTTGTCTCTTCAGTGGGAGCAAACTAACTGATATTGAATGATAACCTCTGTTGTCTCGTCAGTGGGAGCAAACTAACTGACATTGAATTGTAATCTCTGTTGTCTCTTCAGTGGGAGCAAACTAACTGATATTGAATTGTAATCTCTGTTGTCTCTTCAGTGGGAGCAAACTAACTGATATTGAACTGTAATCTCTGTTGTCTCTTCAGTGGGAGCAAACTAACTGACATTGAATTGTAATCTCTGTTGTCTCTTCAGTGGGAGCAAACTAACTGATATTGAATTGTAATCTCTGTTGTCTCTTCAGTGGGAGCAAACTAACTGACATTGAAAAACAACCTAGTGAGTAAACAAAACGATGAATGTCCCCCCGCATTGTAAGATGTTATAAGTGTCTGTTTCTACATCGTTGGTCTGAGGTTTTAGGTATCTGTAGAAGCACTTTGTGAGATGTTATAAGTGTATGTTTCTACATCAGTATCGTTGGTCTGAGGTTTTAGGTATCTGTAGAAGCACTTTGTAAGATGTTATAAGTGTTTGTTTCTACATCAGTATCGTTGGTCTGAGGTTAGCTCTCGTTCCATTGCTTTTCTACAGACAATGGAATTCTCAGTTTGGAACATTATTGAACATTTATGATAAAAACATCCTAAAGATTGATTCTATACTTAGTTTGAAATGTTTCTACGACCTGTAATATAACTTTTAAAACTTTTCTTCCGACGTTCAGCTGGACCTGAACGCGCCTTTGGATTTGTGTACTAAATGCCCGAACAAAAGAAGCTATTTGGACATAAATTATTAACTTTATCGAACAAATCAAACATTTACGATGGAACTGGGATTCCTGGGAGTGCATTCTGATAACGCTATTTCTGACTAATGTTGACTACCCAATATGGCGGATATCTTTTTGGCTGCTTTATTGTCTGAACGCTGTACTCAGATTATGGTTTGCTTTTTCCGTAAAGTGATTTTGAAATCTGACACAGTGGTTGCATTAAGGAGAAGTTTATCTCTAATTCCATGTGTAACACTTGTATTTTCATCAACATTTATGATCAGTATTTCTGTAAATTGATGTGGCTCTCTGCAAAACCACTGCATGTTTTAGAACTACTGAACGTAACGTGCCAATGTAAAATTAGATTAAAAAAAATATAAATATGCACTTTAGCGAACAAAACATACATGTATTGTGTAACATGAAGTCCTATGCGTGTCATCTGATGAAGATCATCAAAGGTTAGTGATACATTTTTATCTCTATTTGTGCTTTTTGTGACGCCTCTCTGGCTGGAAAAATGGCTGGGTTTTCTGTGACTTAGGGGTGACCTAACATAATCGTTTGTGGTGCTTTCGCTGTAAAGCATTTTTTAAATCAGACACTGTGGCTGGATTAACAATAATTGTATCTTTAAAATGGTGTAAAATACTTGTATGCTTGAGGAATTGTAATTATGAGATTTTTGTTGTTTTGAATTTGGCATCCTGCACTTTCATTGGCTGTTGGCGAGGTGGGACGCTCCCGTCCCACATGTCTCAGAGAGGTTAAAGCCACACTAAGATACAAATCAGCAGTGGGCCAACAATGCAAATGTAAACAATGGAACTAATGCATCACATCCAGATATCACTGTATTATCTGTAGTGCTGGAGGAATGACACACCCAGATAAACACAGTCAGAGTTTAAAAAAAGACCATTTAAACACATGGAATCTGATCTACTCTATATTCAAACTGACAGACTCCATATTCAATTCATGTTTTCTAATAAAAACAAACAAATATATGTTTGAGTACACTTTGCACCATTTAATTTCATGTGGTATAAACAGGTAAACACATTTATCAGTCAACATAAGACAATGGGAGAACTGTGTATGTTCTCTGATTAATTTTAAGTTAATGTGAAGTGAAATATCAATATACCCACTAGGAGAAGAAATTAAGTCAATGTGATGTGAAATATAACAATTTACAAACTAGGGGAAGGCGTCTTCCCTCCTGCGTGGATTCTCACGTGACTTTTAAGTGACCGTGATGAGGAATAGGTCTTTCCACAGTCTGAGCATTGGTAAGGCTTTTCTCCCGTGTGGATTCTCTCATGCACTTTCAGGTGTGCTAACTGGGTAAAACTTTTTCCACACTGGGAGCACCGATGAGGCTTATCTCCAGTGTGTGTCCTCTCATGTCTTTTTAGGTTCCCTAACTCTGTAAAACCCTTCCCACACTGGGAGCAGTGGAAAGGCTTTTCTCCTGAGTGTATTCTTTTATGTTTTTTCAGGTTCCCTAACCGTGTAAAACTCCTTTCACACTGGGAGCAGTGGAAAGTCTTATCTCCTGTGTGTATCCTCTCATGTCTTTTCAAGCTTGCTAACAAGGAAAAACTATTTTCACACTGGGCGCATTGGAAAAGCGCATCTCTTGTGTGGATCCTCTCATGTCTTTTCAGGCTTGCTAACAAGGAAAAACTCTTTCCACACAGAGAGCATTGGTAAGGCTTCTCCCCTGTGTGCATTCTCTCATGTGCTTTCAGGTGCCCTAACTCTGCAAAACTCTTTCCACACTGGGAACATTGAAATGGCTTCTCTCCTGTGTGCAATATCCTATGCACTTTCAGGGACCCTAACCGGGTAAAACTCTTTCCACAGTGGGAGCAGTGGTGTGGTCTTGCTGATTTGGACGTCTCTGGCTCTGGTTCCTCTGAGTCTGGTCTTTCTCCTGCCAAAAGACAGAGTATTTATTTAAGTAGAGAGAGACCTGAATGAAACCTCAATGTGACAAAACAGACTTATTTTGAAGTTTAATCTAAATCAGAGCCAGGTTTACAATCATTTAATAATTTAAACAATTATTTGTTTTTAAAAACAACTGTAGAACATGGTGCTTGCACTGCCACAGGCCTACTTCTATGTGTAATCAGGCCAGGTAGCCTACAGGCCTACTTCTATGTGTAATCAGGCCAGGTAGCCTACAGGCCTACTTCTATGTGTAATCAGGCCAGGTAGCCTACAGGCCTACTTCTATGTGTAATCAGGCCAGGTAGCCTACAGGCCTACTTCTATGTGTAATCAGGTCAGGTAGCCTACAGGCCTACTTCTATGTGTAATCAGGCCGGGTAGCCTACAGGCCTACTTCTATGTGTAATCAGGCCAGGTAGCCTACAGGCCAACTTCTATGTGTAATCAGGCCAGGTAGCCTACAGGCCTACTTCTATGTGTAATCAGGTCAGGTAGCCTACAGGCCTACTTCTATGTGTAATCAGGCCAGGTAGCCTACAGGCCTACTTCTATGTGTAATCAGGCCAGGTAGCCTAGAGGCCTACTTCTATGTGTAATCAGGCCAGGTAGCCTACAGGCCTACTTCTATGTGTAATCAGGTGAGTGTCTTTACTCAAGATTGACAGGAGCGCTCCAAAAAAACTCGTAAACGCAATGAAATAAACACTAACTAGCCTAGACAGTGCTCTCGGCAAACAACGTGTCCATGACAACGGTAAGACTGTAGTAACATAGTGAACGCATTAACAGAAATTAGCGTAACCAAACTAACATTGTATATTAGAAATGATGGTAATTAACGGTAAATATACTACTGGTGATCCTAGCGTGACATCAATACTACGCATGTCAGTCTCTCTCTTGGCTAAGAGTTGAGGAGAGACAGACTACATCACTTCTTCTTTTTAGAAGAAACATTCATGTGTAGAAAATACCAAATTGTTTTTCATAGTCAACTTACACACAGCTCTGACACACACACTTAGCCCACCAGACATGCCACCAGGGGTCTTTTCATCAAACCCCAAATCCAGAACAAATTCAAGAAAATGTACAATATTATATAGAGCCCTTGTTGCATGGAACTTCCTTTCATCTCATATTGCTCAAATAAACAGCAAACCTGGTTTCAAAAAGCAGATAAAGCAACACCTCTCCCCTATTTGACCTAGATAGTTTGATATGGAGGCTACGTGTGCCTTTTACAAAATGTATGTAGTTCTGTCCTTGAGCTGTTCTTGTCTATTGATGTGCTGTATTATGTGTCATGTTCTGTGTGGACCCCAGGAAGAGTAGCTGCTGCTTTTACACCATCTAATGGGGATCCTAATAAAATACCAAATACCATCCCCGCGGCCTCCGCAATGGATTAGTCCACTCAGACAGGCCTCTACAATGGATTAGTCCACTGAGACAGGCCTTTACAATGGATTAGTCCACTCAGACAGGCCTCTACAATGGATTAGTCCACTCAGACAGGCATCTACAATGGATTAGTCCACTGAGACAGGCCTCTACAATGGATTAGTCCAATCAGACAGACCTCTACAATGGATTAGTCCACTGAGACAGGCCTCTACAATGGATTAATCCACTGAGACAGGTCTCTACAATGGATTAGTCCACTCAGACAGGTCTCTACAATGGATTAATCCACTCAGACAGGCCTCTACAATGGATTAGTCCAATCAGACATACCTCTACAATGGATTAATCCACTCAGACAGGCCTCTACAATGGATTAGTCCACTCAGACAGGCCTCTACAATGGATTAATCCACTGAGACAGGCCTCTACAATGGATTAGTCCACTCAGACAGGCCTCCACAATGGATTAGTTCACTGAGACAGGCCTCTACAATGGATTAGTCCACTGAGACAGGCCTCCACAATGGATTAGTCCACTCAGACAGGCCTCCACAATGGATTAGTCCACTGAGACAGGCCTCTACAATGGATTAGTCCACTCAGACAGGCCTCTACAATGGATTAGTCCACTCAGACAGGCCTCTACAATGGATTAATCCACTCAGACAGGCCTCTACAATGGATTAGTCCACTCAGACAGGCCTCTACAATGGATTAGTCCACTCAGACAGGCCTCTACAATGGATTAGTCCACTCAGACAGGCCCCTACAATGGATTAGTCCACTCAGACAGGCCTCTACAATGGATTAGTCCACTCAGACAGGCCCCTACAATGGATTAGTCCACTCAGACAGGCCTCTACAATGGATTAGTCCACTCAGACAGGCCCCTACAATGGATTAGTCCACTCAGACAGGCCCCTACAATGGATTAGTCCACTCAGACAGGCCCCTACAATGGATTAGTCCACTCAGACAGGCCCCTACAATGGATTAGTCCACTCAGACAGGCCTCTACAATGGATTAGTCCACTCAGACAGGCCCCTACAATGGATTAGTCCACTCAGACAGGCCTCTACAATGGATTAGTCCACTCAGACAGGCCCCTACAATGGATTAGTCCACTCAGACAGGCCCCTACAATGGATTAGTCCACTCAGACAGGCCTCTACAATGGATTAGTCCACTCAGACAGGCCCCTACAATGGTCATGTCTAATATGTCTAATATTAAAGAAGTCTCAAGGTATTGTTCGCCTGAGGTAGAGTACCTCATGATGAGCTGTAGACTAAAACTATATTTTCATAGTTAATTTTCTCATGATGAGCTGGAGTTGCACACTATCTACCAAGAGAGTTTTCATCTATATTATTCGTAGCCATCTATTTACCACCACAAACCGACGCTGGCACTAAGACCGCACTCAACGAGCTGTATAAGGCCAAAAGCAAACAAGAAAATGCTCATCCAGAGGCGGCGCCTCCTAGTGGCCGGAGACTTTAATGTAGGGAAACTTAAATCAGTTTTACCTCATTTCTATCAGCATGTTAAATGTGCAACCAGAGGAGAAAAAAATAAAACTCTAGACCACCTTTACTCCACAGACAGAGACGCATACAAAGCTCTCCTTCACCCTCCATTTGGCAAATCTGACCATAATTCTATATTCCTGATTCCAGCTTACAAGCAAAAACTAAAGCAGGAAGTACCAGTGACTAGCTCAATACGGAAGAGTTCAGATAACATGGATGCTACTAGGGATGCACGACATATCGGTGAACATATCGGAATCGGACAATATTAGCTAAAAATGCCAACATCGGTATCGGCCCGATGTCTAGTTTAACACCGATGTGCAAAACCAATGTCAAAGCTGACTTGCCATTCCTATATAACGTAGGTAGATGACCTACATACCTATATAACGTAGGTAGATGACCTACATACCTATATAACGTAGGTAGATTACCTATATAACGTAGATAGATGACCTACATACCTATATAACATAGGTAGATGACCTACATACCTATATAACGTAGGTAGATGACCTACATACCTATATAACGTAGGTAGATGACCTATATAACGTAGGTAGATGACCTACATACCTATATAACGTAGGTAGATGACCTACATACCTATATAACGTAGGTAGATGACCTACATACCTATATAACGTAGGTAGATGACCTACATACCTATATAACGTAGGTAGATGACCTACATACCTGTATAACGTAGGTAGATGACCTACATACCTGTATAACGTAGATAGATGACCTACATACCTATATAACGTAGGTAGATGACCTACATACCTATATAACGTAGGTAGATGACCTACATACCTATATAACGTAGGTAGATGACCTACATACCTATATAACGTAGGTAGATGACCTACATACCTATATAACGTAGGTAGATGACCTACATACCTATATAACGTAGGTAGATGACCTACATACCTATATAACGTAGGTAGATGACCTACATACCTATATAACGTAGGTAGATGACCTACATACCTATATTACGTAGGTAGATGACCTACATACCTATATAACGTAGGTAGATGACCTACATACCTATATAACGTAGGTAGATGACCTACATACCTGTATAACGTAGGTAGATGATGTAGTGAGGCCACGTAATAATTTTGCGCTACATGTGCAGCACAGCATTCCTAACCTAGCCCACAATGTCTGCTGTGTGGATCGAGCAGACAACAAGTCGAGCAGTCATTTGAAAGAGTAAGAACATTTCAGCGAGACAACTCAAAAGGCGAAATCCATTAAAGCCAAGATAATGGAATTCATTGCCCTTGACAATCAACCGTTCTCTGTCGTGGGTGATGTTGGCTTTCGTCGACGGGTGGAGTTACACAGTAATAGCGTCACTGCTATTAGCTTCAAGACATACATACTATGGAACGCCACTTGGGTCTTTGCGTGTCAAAAAATATACAGTAGCACTGTCAAAGCTGTACAAAAAAAGTCTGCAAACAAGAAAACACAGGCCACGAACGATGTGTTTACAATACCGCGTTGGTAATAAAGCAGAATTTGTTTGACCGCAACTTCTGGGGTAGCTAGCTTTAGCTCGGTACCGAGCTAGCACCAATACAACCAGCCTGAAAACAATGACCATTAGAAACTGCAGTCATTTTCATTATTCTTAGCAATGATTTAGGTAGTGTCCTTGTAAGTATTAGCTAGGTTGCCACTTGTTGTTCGCCTATTGAAATTAATCACATAAGAACTGCCTTATAAATTGAGGTCATTTTAGATGATGACACCGAGCTATACAGTTAGCGAGCTAACTACAGCTACTGAAACAGATTGTCATTTTGCTATGTTTTTGGGGGAAGAACATTGTTTGCATCCATGAGCTACCTAGCTTCTTTTTAATGTCCAGCACTGTAGGTGCCCGAGACAACTTTACCAGCATCATAGCATATGTATTGATGAATCGTTGTGGCATATGAAATAGAGTGATAGGTGTTACACATTGATTACATTATGTACAAACTTAATGAACACGTTAAAATATTATGTGACGTGCAGTCATATTCAGGTCATGATTGGTCTTATTTGGCACATCAAATAGTGTTATATGACATGCAAAGACCCAAACGGCGTTCCATTGTATAAGAAATCCTGGTTGAGAATGAAACGACTGAACAACGAAACAGCAAGTAAGTGAAAGAAATAGGTTTTGATTATGTTTACTGGTAATGGGGACATACGTAAATGCCAACAAAATAACTTTTTATTTTATTTAACTAGACAAGTCAGTTAAGAACAAATTCTTATTCACAATGACCGCCTACCATGGCCAAACTCGGACGACACTGGGCCAATTGTGCGCCACCCTATGGGACTCCCAATCACGGCCGGATGTGATACAGCCTGGATTCGAACCAGGGACTGTAGTGATGCCTCTTGCACTGAGATGCAGTGTCTTAGACCATCCGCAATGAGCTAAAGGCTAGAGCTGCCGCTGTCAAGGAGCGAGACACTAATCCGGAAGCTTTTGAGAAATCCTGCTATGCAATACAAGATTAAGATTGAATCCTACTACACCAGCTCTGATGCTCGTCGGATGTGGCTTGCAAACTATTACAGACTGCACAGGGAAACCCAGCCGCGAGCTGCCCAGTGACGCGAGCCTACCAGACGAGCTAAATGCCTTTTATGCTCGCTTTGAGGCAAGCAACACTGAAGCATGCATGAGAGCACCAGCTGTTCCTGGATGACTGTGTGATGAGGCTCTCCGTAGCCGATGTGAGCAAGACCTCTAAATAAGTCAACATTCACAAGGCTGCGGGGCAAGACGGATTACCAGGAAGTGTACTCAGTGCATGCGTGGACAACACCTATTCCCCCTCAGGAGACTGAAAAGATTTGGCATGGGTCCCCAGGTCCTCAAAAGGTTTTACAGCTGCACCATTGAGTGCACCACCTGGTATGGCAACTGCTCGGTATCCGACCGTAAGGCGCTACAGAGGGTAGTGCGTAGGGCCCAGTACATCCCTGGGGCCAAGCTTCCTGCCATCCAGGAACTATATACCAGGCGGTATCAGAGGAAGGCCTAAAACATTGTCAAAGACTCCAGTCACCCAGGTCATAGACTGTTCTCTCTGCTACCGCAGCGGTACTGAAACGCCAGGTCAACATCCGAAGGGCTCCTTGGCAGCTTCTACCCCGTAAGAACAATTAATCAAATGGAAACCCAGGCTATTTACATTGACCCCCCCCCCCCCCCCCTTTCTTTTTACACTGCTGGTGCTCACTGTTTGTCTATGCATGGTCACTTTACCCCTACCTACATGTACAAATTGCCTGGACTGGCCTCCACCCCCGCACATTGACTCGATGCCGGTGCCACCTGTATACAGCCTCGTTATTGTTCTTTTTTTACCCCGTTGTCTCACCAATTTCGTGTATCCAATTGGTAGTTACAGTGTTGTCTCATCGCTGCAACTCCCATACGGACTCGGGAGAGGCGAAGGTCGAGAGCCGTGCGTCCCCCGAAACACAACCCAACTAAGCCGCACCGCTTCTTGACACAATGCCCACTTAACCCGGAAAATACTGTGCACCTGGCAGGAGTCGCTAGTGCGCGATGGGACAAGGACATCCCTGCCAGCCAAACCCTCCCCTAACCCGGACAACGCTGGGCCAATTGTGCGCCGCCCCAGGGGTCTCCCGGTCGCGGCTGGCTGCGACAGAGCCTGGACTCGAACCCAGAATCTCTATCGTTATTGTGTTACTTTGATATATTTTTTTACTTTAGTTTATTTAGTAAATATTTTCTTAACTCTTTTTCTGTTGCTTCATTGTTTGTTAAGGGCTTGTCAGTAAGCATTTCACGGTAAGATCTACACCTTTTGGAATCGGCACGTGACTAATAATATTTGATTTGATTCCGTCTGCGTTGCTTGCTGTTAAAGCATAGAAAATAAAAATATGGGGGGGGTTGGTCGAAGTTTGGTGTAAGTTTGTGGTAGGCTATATACAATTCATTTAAAAGTAAAAAATGAATGTCCCTTTAACAATTCCTACAGTACTGAACAATATATTCATGTGTAGAACTTCAGTAGAATGCCCCTTTAAAACCACACATTAGTTTAACAAGGGTAGTTTATGCCCCTGTTTTTAAGCCAATACTCACTGGTGTTAATCAGATCTTCTGTCTCTTCCTCCTCTCCTTCCTCCTTCTCTTTTATTGAGAGAGCCCCCTCCTCCTCCTCCTCTCCTTCCTCCTCCTCTTTTATTGAGAGAGCCCCCTCCTCCTCCTCTCCTTCCTCCTTCTCTTTTATTGAGAGAGCCCCCTCCTCCTCCTCTCTAAAAGGTTCTTCCTCTTCTTTTACTGTCACATCACCCTCTTCCTCTTTCAATGAGATGGCCTCTTCCTCCTTTTTAATTCTTAAAGGTTCTACCTCCTCTTCCTCCTTTTTGATTCTTAAAGATTCTACCCCCTCTTCCACGCTGATATCCTCAACTTCCTCCTTTTTAATTCTGAAAGCATCCATCTCCTCCTCTTCCACTGTGACAGCCTGTATCCCCTCTTCCACTCCTAAAGTGTCTTTCTCTTCTTTAACTGTAACATCCTCCTCTTTCAATGTGAGAACGTCCTCTTCCCGTTTCATTCCACAAGGTTCTTTCTCTTTTTTAAATGTTATAGCATTCTCTTCCTCCTGCTTAATTCTAAACACGTCTTCATCTCCTTTCATTCCAATATCCTCATGTTCTTTTTTCACGACAAAGTTCAGCCCCAGAGATTCTTTCTCCGTGCAACAGACCTATTCTTCTTTAGCAGGGGTGGAGTAGCTAAGTGTGCTCATGGTCAGGGCATGTCAGCTAGCGACTAGCCTAGTGCTAGGCTCAGAAATAACCTTAACCTTATTTGCAAATGTAACAAGTAAATTATGTTCATTTAACCAGTAGATACTCAAACAGAATTGTGTTTAAAACACTGAGATGAATATATACAAACAATGGCAAAATAAGCTTCAATATTACGTTTTGTGTTGGCTTGCGAGAAAGTTGAAAGTGTTGTTATTGAAGTGTCCTTTCCCGTCCACTAGATTATACGTCACGGCAAGAGGCACAATCTGAAAGACTCACGTCGCCATCTGCTGACTGGAGTGGGTAACGCAGTTTAGAAAAAATATTCACTACATTGTTTATTCTGTCGTAAATCATTGCAAAACAACCAGCGCTCATGTTTTCTCTTACTTCTTACCAGTACTTTTCTCTATGCAATTAAATTGTTTATTTTATTTGTAATGAAATATTATCTTATGTTGTTGTTGTCTATATCAGTTCTGTAAACTGTCATGTATTTTTATATTTGTGCATTTAAAAAAACGCATTTTCCAAAAATGCATGTACCAATCACAGATTGCCCCTTTAACAATTACAATTTAACAATTCCAATTACAGTACTAAACAACACATTAGTTCAACAAGTGCTGAGTTTGTGCCCCTGTTTTTATGACACAACTAACTGGTGTTAATCTTCCTCTCCTCCTCCTCCTCTTACACTCCCAAAATGTCTTCCCCCTTCTCTTTCATTGAGATGTCCTCCTCTTCCTCTTCAAAAGGTTCTTCCACTTCTTTCACTACAACATCCTCCTCTTCTTCTTTCACTGCAACACCCTCCTCTTCTTCTTTCACTGCAACACCCTCCTCTTCTTCTTTCACTACAACACCCTCCTCTTCTTCACTCACTACAACATCCTCCTCTTCTTCTTTCACTACAACATCCTCCTCTTCTTCTTTCACTACAACATCCTCCTCTTCTTCTTTCACTAGAACATCCTCCTCTTCTTCTTTCACTACAACATCCTCCTCTTCTTCTTTCACTACAACATCCTCCTCTTCTTCTTTCACTACAACATCCTCCTCCTCTTCTTTCACTACAACATCCTCCTCTTCTTCTTTCACTACAACATCCTCCTCTTCTTCTTTCACTACATCCTCCTCTTCTTCTTTCACTGCAACATCCTCCTCTTCTTCTTTCACTACAACATCCTCCTCTTCTTCTTTCACTACAACATCCTCTTCTTCTTCTTTCACTACAACATCCTCCTCTTCTTCTTTCACTACAA
Organism: Oncorhynchus clarkii lewisi; assembly: GCF_045791955.1. NCBI lineage: Eukaryota > Metazoa > Chordata > Actinopteri > Salmoniformes > Salmonidae > Oncorhynchus > Oncorhynchus clarkii. Next base: position 32,532 of record NW_027258108.1, on the reverse strand, counting down.
CACCCTCCTCTTCTTCTTTCACTACAACATCCTCCTCTTCTTCTTTCACTACAACATCCTCCTCTTCTTCTTTCACTACAACATCCTCCTCTTCTTCTTTCACTGCAACATCCTCCTCTTCTTCACTCACTACAACATCCTCCTCTTCTTCTTTCACTACAACATCCTCTTCTTCTTCTTTCACTGCAACATCCTCCTCTTCTTCACTCACTACAACATCCTCCTCTTCTTCTTTCACTACAACATCCTCTTCTTCTTTCACTACAACATCCTCCTCTTCTTCTTTCACTACAACATCCTCCTCTTCTTCTTTCACTGCAACATCCTCCTCTTCTTCACTCACTACAACATCCTCCTCTTCTTCTTTCACTACAACATCCTCCTCTTCTTCTTTCACTGCAACATCCTCCTCTTCTTCTTTCACAACAACATCCTCCTCTTCTTCTTTCACTACAACATCCTCCTCTTCTTCTTTCACTACAACATCCTCCTCTTCTTCACTCACTACAACATCCTCCTCTTCTTCTTTCACTACAACATCCTCCTCTTCTTCTTTCACTGCAACATCCTCCTCTTCTTCACTCACTACAACATCCTCCTCTTCTTCTTTCACTGCAACATCCTCCTCTTCTTCACTCACTACAACATGTTCCTCTTCTTCTTTCACTACAACATCCTCCTCTTCTTCTTTCACTACAACATCCTCCTCTTCTTCTTTCACTGCAACATCCTCCTCTTCTTCACTCACTACAACATCCTCCTCTTCTTCTTTCACTACAACATCCTCCTCTTCTTCTTTCACTATAACATCCTCCTCTTCTTCTTTCACTACAACATCCTCCTCTTCTTCTGTCACTACAACACCCTCCTCTTCTTCTTTCACTACAACATCCTCCTCTTCTTCTGTCACTACAACATCCTCCTCTTCTTCTTTCACTGCAACATCCGCCTCTTCTTCTTTCACTACAACATCCTCTTCTTCTTTCACTACAACATCCTCCTCTTCTTCTTTCACTACAACATCCTCCTCTTCTTCTTTCACTGCAACATCCTCCTCTTCTTCACTCACTACAACATCCTCCTCTTCTTCTTTCACTACAACATCCTCCTCTTCTTCTTTCACTATAACATCCTCCTCTTCTTCTTTCACTACAACATCCTCCTCTTCTTCTGTCACTACAACACCCTCCTCTTCTTCTTTCACTACAACATCCTCCTCTTCTTCTGTCACTACAACATCCTCCTCTTCTTCTTTCACTGCAACATCCGCCTCTTCTTCTTTCACTACAACATACTCCTCTTCTTCTTTCACTATAACATCCTCCTCTTCTTCTTTCACTACAACATCCTCCTCTTCTTCTTTCACTACAACACCCTCCTCTTCTTCACTCACTACTACATCCTCCTCTTCTTCTTTCACTGCAACACCCTCCTCTTCTTCTTTCACTGCAACACCCTCCTCTTCTTCTTTCACTACAACACCCTCCTCTTCTTCACTCACTACAACATCCTCCTCTTCTTCTTTCACTACAACATCCTCCTCTTCTTCTTTCACTACAACATCCTCCTCTTCTTCTTTCACTAGAACATCCTCCTCTTCTTCTTTCACTACAACATCCTCCTCTTCTTCTTTCACTACAACATCCTCCTCTTCTTCTTTCACTACAACATCCTCCTCCTCTTCTTTCACTACAACATCCTCCTCTTCTTCTTTCACTACAACATCCTCCTCTTCTTCTTTCACTACAACATCCTCCTCTTCTTCTTTCACTAGAACATCCTCCTCTTCTTCTTTCACTACAACACCCTCCTCTTCTTCTTTCACTACAACACCCTCCTCTTCTTCTTTCACTACAACATCCTCCTCTTCTTCTTTCACTACAACATCCTCTTCTTCTTCTTTCACAACAAGATCCTCCTCTTCTTCACTCACTACAACATCCTCCTCTTCATCTGTCACTACAACATCCTCCTCTTCTTCTGTCACTACAACATCCTCCTCTTCTTTCACTACAACATCCTCCTCTTCTTCTTTCACTACAACATCCTCCTCTTCTTCTTTCACTACAACATCCTCCTCTTCTTCTTTCACTACAACATCCTCCTCTTCTTCTTTCACTACATCCTCCTCATCTTCTTTCACTACAAAACCCTCCTCTTCTTCTTTCACTACAACATCCTCCTCTTCTTCTTTCACTACATCCTCCTCGTCTTCTTTCACTACAACACCCTCCTCTTCTTCTTTCACTACAACATCCCCCTCTTCTTCTTTCACTACAACATCCTCCTCTTCTTCTTTCACTACAACATCCTCCTCTTCTTCTTTCACTACAACATCCTCCTCTTCTTCTTTCACTACAACATCCTCCTCTTCTTCTGTCACTACAACATCCTCCTCTTCTTCTTTCACTACATCATCCTCTTCTTCTTTCACTACAACCTCTTCTTCTTTCACTACAACATCCTCCTCTTCTTCACTCACTACAACATCCTCCTCTTCTTCTTTCACTGCAACATCCTCCTCTTCTTCTTTCACTACAACACCCTCCTCTTCTTCTTTCAATACAACACCCTCCTCTTCTTCTTTCACTACATCCTCCTCTTCTTCTGTCACTACAACATCCTCTTCTTCTTTCACTGCAACATCATCCTCTTCTTCACTCACTACAACACCCTCCTCTTCCTCTTTCACTACAACATTCTCCTCTTCTTCACTCACTACAACACCCTCATCTTCTTCTTTCACTACAACATCCTCCTCTTCTTCTTTCACTACAACATCCTCCTCTTCTTCTTTCACTACAACATCCTCCTCTTCTTCTTTCACTACAACACCCTCCTCTTCTTCACTCACTACAACATCCTCCTCTTCTTCTTTCACTACAACATCCTCCTCTTCTTCTTTCACAACAACATCCTCCTCTTCTTCTTTCACTACAACATCCTCCTCTTCTTCTTTCACTACAACATCCTCCTCTTCTTCTGTCACTACAACATCCTCCTCTTCTTCTGTCACTACAACATCCTCCTCTTCTTCACTCACTACAACATCCTCCTCTTCTTCTTTCACTGCAACATACTCCTCTTCTTCTTTCACTACAACATCCTCCTCTTTTTTTTCACTACAACATCCTCCTCTTCTTCACTCACTACAACATCCTCCTCTTCTTCTTTCACTACAACATCCTCCTCTTCTTCTTTCACTACAACATCCTCCTCTTCTTCACTCACTACAACATCCTCCTCTTCTTCTTTCACTGCAACATCCTCCTCTACTTCTTTCACTACAACATCCTCCTCTTCTTCTTTCACTACAACACCCTCCTCTTCTTCTTTCAATACAACACCCTCCTCTTCTTCTTTCACTACATCCTCTTCTTCTGTCACTACAACATCCTCTTCTTCTTTCACTGCAACATCATCCTCTTCTTCACTCACTACAACACCCTCCTCTTCCTCTTTCACTACAACATTCTCCTCTTCTTCACTCACTACAACACCCTCATCTTCTTCTTTCACTACAACATCCTCCTCTTCTTCTTTCACTACAACATCCTCCTCTTCTTCTTTCACTACAACATCCTCCTCTTCTTCTTTCACTACAACACCCTCCTCTTCTTCACTCACTACAACATCCTCCTCTTCTTCTTTCACTACAACATCCTCCTCTTCTTCTTTCACAACAACATCCTCCTCTTCTTCTTTCACTACAACATCCTCCTCTTCTTCTTTCACTACAACATCCTCCTCTTCTTCTTTCACTACAACATCCTCCTCTTCTTCACTCACTACAACATCCTCCTCTTCTTCTTTCACTGCAACATCCTCCTCTTCTTCTGTCACTACAACATCCTCCTCTTCTTCTGTCACTACAACATCCTCCTCTTCTTCACTCACTACAACATCCTCCTCTTCTTCTTTCACTGCAACATCCTCCTCTTCTTCTTTCACTACAACATCCCCCCTTTTTTTTTCACTACTACATCCTCCTCTTCTTCACTCACTACAACATCCTCCTCTTCTTCTTTCACTACAACATCCTCCTCTTCTTCTTTCACTGCAACATCCTCCTCTTCTTCTGTCACAACAACATCCTCCTCTTCTTCTTTCACTACAACATCCTCCTCTTCTTCACTCACTACAACATCCTCCTCTTCTTCTTTCACTGCAACATCCTCCTCTTCTTCTTTCACTACAACATCCTCCTCTTCTTCTTTCACTACAACATCCTCCTCTTCTTCACTCACTACAACATCCTCCTCTTCTTCTTTCACTACAACATCCTCCTCTTCTTCACTCACTACAACATCCTCCTCTTCTTCTTTCACTACAACATCCTCCTCTTCTTCTTTCACTACAACATCCTCTTCTTCTTTCACTGCAACATCCTCCTCTTCTTCTTTCACTACAACACCCTCCTCTTCTTCTTTCAATGTGATATCTTCTTCCTCCTTTTTCATTCGGAATCTCCTCTTCCTCTTCCTCGTCCACTGTAACACCCTCTATCTCCTCTTCCTATTCCTCATCCACTGTAACACCCTCTATCTCCTCTCCCTCTTCCACTGTAACACCCTCTATCTCCTCTTCCTCTTCCACTGTAACACCCTCTATCTCCTCCTCCTCGTCCACTGTAACACCCTCTATCTCCTCTTCCTCGTCCACTGTAACACCCTCTATCTCCTCTTCCTCTTCCACTGTAACACCCTCTATCTCCTCTTCCTCGTCCACTGTACCACTGTAACACCCTCTATCTCCTCTTCCTCTTCCACTGTAACACCCTCTATCTCCTCTTCCTCGTCCACTGTAACAGCATATATCTCCTCTTCCTCTTCCACTGTAACACCCTCTATCTCCTCTTCCGCTTCCACTGTAACACCTTCTATCTCCTCTTCCTCTTCCACTGTAATACCCTCTATCTCCTCTTCCTCTTCCACTGTAACACCCTCTATCTCCTCTTCCTCGTCCACTGTAACACCCTCTATCTCCTCTTCCTCGTCCACTGTAACACCCTCTATCTCCTCTTCTTCGTCCACTGTAACACCCTCTATCTCCTCTTCCTCGTCCACTGTACCACTGTAACACCCTCTATCTCCTCTTCCTCGTCCACTATAACACCCTCTATCTCCTCTTCCTCATCCACTGTAACACCCTCTCTCTCCTCTTCCTCGTCCACTTTAACACCCTCTATCTCCTCTTCCTCGTCCACTGTAACACCCTCTATCTCCTCTTCCTCGTCCACTGTAACACCCTCTATCCCTTCTTCCACTGTAACACCCTCTTTCCCTTCTTCCTCTTCCACTGTAACACCCTCTATCCCATCCTCCTCTTCTTCTGTCACTACAACATCCTCCTCTTCTTTCACTGCAACATCCTCCTCTTCTTCTTTCACTACAACACCCTCCTCTTCTTCTTTCAATGTGATATCTTCTTCCTCCTTTTTCATTCGGAATCTCCTCTTCCTCTTCCTCGTCCACTGTAACACCCTCTATCTCCTCTTCCTATTCCTCATCCACTGTAACACCCTCTATCTCCTCTTCCTCTTCCACTGTAACACCCTCTATCTCCTCTTCCTCTTCCACTGTAACACCCTCTATCTCCTCTTCCTCGTCCACTGTAACACCCTCTATCTCCTCTTCCTCGTCCACTGTAACACCCTCTATCCCTTCTTCCACTGTAACACCCTCTATCCCTTCCTCCTCTTCCACTGTAACACCCTCTATCCCTTCCTCCTCTTCCACTGTGACAGCCTCTATCCCTTCTTCCTCTTCCACTGTAACAGCCTTTATCTCCTCTTCCCCTTCCACTGTGACAGCCTCTATCTCCTCTTCCTCTTCTTTCAATGTGACAGCCTCCTCTTCCTCCTTTTTTCATTCTGAAAGCTTCCTCTCCTTTCAATATTTGGTAGCGCTTCATTTCAATGTCTGTTTTAGTACAAATATTGTAATAAATTACAATAATTCATAGTTATGCTGTAATAGTAACATCTAACTGGTGGTAATTGCTGTCTGTAATTACAGGGGTGTAACAATGAATGCTTGTCACCGTGCTTATTACGAATGTTAAAGTTTCCGCTAGCTTCCTAACGCATCTTTTTGACCAATTGAAATGATCTGATCAAAACATGGGAGTTTTTGCCACCAAGGATCGTGACACGATCACATGGGACAGGAATGATGGAATGGCGATTTTTCACAAAGTAATTGACAGACTCTAGCATGTTTACATTCCAAGAGAAATTGGATTCTCAAAAAGAACAACGTGCACCACTCCGGGACTCGAGGACGGAGTTCGGGAAACGCTGGGCTGAAAATCAAATACCAATAGGGAGCCACTGTAACAGTATAACTGTTCCCCTCGCCCATACCCGGGCGCGAACCAGGGACCCTCTGCACACATCAACAACAGTCACCCACGAAGCATCGTTACCCATCGCGCCACAAAAGCCGCGGCCCTTGCAGAGCAAGGGGAACCACTACCTCAAGGTCTCAGAGCAAGTGACGTCACCGATTGAAACGCTATTTAGCGCGAACACCGCTAACTAAGCCGTTTCACATATGTTACACCACTATGACGTGCTCACACGTTGGCAGTACCCACGTTTAACCACTAGATGGCCTCCGTGCTCCACGGTAAAGTTTTCCCCCTCTGCACGAGTCTCTCAGCAGCACTGCAATGTCGGGACTTTCAAAGTCAGTTGGCATGCAATGTTTTTCTTCGCTACATAGTGACAATTCTCCACGCCAACACTTATTATTGGGACTCTTTGCCCTATATCATCACTATCACTCATTACTCCTAGTGTATTTCCCCCTCCTTTGACTGTTCTACTATAGGCATACTAATATACATCTAATCACATTCTAGTGGTCACGTCCCTCTCGTTAGCAGATAATATTGAAGCTAGAATTCCGCCGAGTAAAACGTGCACTACGCAGCTTCTATTTCTATGTGACCCTTTATTTAACTAGTCAAGTCAGTTAAGAACCAACTCTTATTTACAATCACGGCCGGTTGTGATACAGCCTGGAATCGAATCACGGTCTGTGGTGACTCGAGAGCAGGGAACACGACGTGTTCGTCAACAACATACATGGTGGGTGGGAAATGTAGAGGGACGTGTAGAAATGGAACAATTGTGCCTTTTTGACGGAAATATTTGGGGTATTTTGGAGATCGGGTCATCGTTTAAGCGCGCTCTCCGCGAATACGGCGGGCCAGCTGGATGTCCTTGGACATGATGGTCACCCTCTTGGCGTGGATGGCGCACAGGTTGGTGTCCTCGAACAGGCCGACCAGGTAGGCCTCGCTAGCCTCCTGCAGGGCCATCACGGCGGAACTCTGGAAGCGCAGGTCGGTCTTGAAGTCCTGGCCAATTTCTCTCACCAGGCGCTGGAAGGCCAGTTTGCGGATCAGCAGCTCAGTGGACTTCTGGTAACCTCGGATCTCTCTCAGAGCCACGGTACCGGGCCTGTAACGGTGAGGCTTCTTCACGCCGCCGGTGGCCGCGGCGCTCTTGCGCGCAGCCTTGGTGGCGAGCTGCTTCCTGGGTGCTTTGCCACCGGTGGACTTGCGAGAGGTTTTACTTGGTTCTGGCCATGGACGCATTGTACGATACACAGAGAGTAACTGGTGGGGAAAGGAGCTGAGCACAGAACAACTGAGATGCACTGCAGCAGGTAACTTCCATTGTAAACTACATTAAACCACATCCACTGGGCATGCGCGCCTGTTCACACAACACACACTGGAGATACGCCCCAGCGTCGTCCGGGTTCGGTAGGTATAGGCCGTCATTGTAAATAAGAATTTGTTCTTAACTGACTTTCTTAGTTAAATTTAAAAAACGAATCTATCATGTTTATGTTCCTAGCTCCAACAGTGAAATCTATCATGTTTGTGTTCCTAGCTCCAACAGTGATATCTATCATGTTTGTGTTCCTAGCTCCAACAGTGATATCTATCATGTTTGTGTTCCTAGCTCCAACAGTGATATCTATCATGTTTGTGTTCCTAGCTCCAACAGTGATATCTATCATGTTTGTGTTCCTAGCTCCAACAGTGATATCTATCATGTTTATGTTCCTAGCTCCAACAGTGATATCTATCATGCTGTGTGTTCCTAGCTCCAACAGTGATATCTATCATGTTTATGTTCCTAGCTCCAACAGTGATATCTATCATGTTTATGTTCCTAGCTCCAACAGTGATATCTATAATGTTTCTGTTCCTAGCTCCAACAGTGATATCTATGTTTATGTTCCTAGCTCCAACAGTGATATCTATCATGTTTGTGTTCCTAGCTCCAACAGTGATATCTATCATGTTTGTGTTCCTAGCTCCAACAGTGATATCTATGTTTATGTTCCTAGCTCCAACAGTGATATCTATCATGTTTGTGTTCCTAGCTCCAACAGTGATATCTATCATGTTTGTGGTCCTAGCTCCAACAGTGATATCTATCATGTTTGTGTTCCTAGCTCCAACAGTGATATCTATCATGTTTATGTTCCTAGCTCCAACAGTGATATCTATCATGTTTGTGTTCCTAGCTCCAACAGTGATATCTATCATGTTTATGTTCCTAGCTCCAACAGTGATATCTATCATGTTTGTGTTCCTAGCTCCAACAGTGATATCTATCATGTTTATGTTCCTAGCTCCAACAGTGATATCTATCATGTTTATGTTCCTAGCTCCAACAGTGATATCTATCATGTTTGTGTTCCTAGCTCCAACAGTGATATCATGTTTATGTTCCTAGCTCCAACAGTGATATCTATCATGTTTGTGGTCCTAGCTCCAACAGTGATATCTATCATGTTTGTGTTCCTAGCTCCAACAGTGATATCTATCATGTTTGTGTTCCTAGCTCCAACAGTGATATCTATCATGTTTATGTTCCTAGCTCCAACAGTGATATCTATCATGTTTGTGTTCCTAGCTCCAACAGTGTTATCATGTTTGTGTTCCTAGCTCCAACAGTGATATATATCATGTTTGTGTTCCTAGCTCCAACAGTGATATCTATCATGTTTATGTTCCTAGCTCCAACAGTGATATCTATCATGTTTGTGTTCCTAGCTCCAACAGTGATATCTATCATGTTTGTGTTCCTAGCTCCAACAGTGATATCTATCATGTTTGTGTTCCTAGCTCCAACAGTGATATCTATCATGCTGTGTGTTCCTAGCTCCAACAGTGATATATATCATGCTGTGTGTTCCTAGCTCCAACAGTGATATCTATCATGTTTGTGTTCCTAGCTCCAACAGTGATATCTATCATGTTTATGTTCCTAGCTCCAACAGTGATATCTATCATGTTTATGTTCCTAGCTCCAACAGTGATATCTATCATGTTTGTGTTCCTAGCTCCAACAGTGATATCATGTTTATGTTCCTAGCTCCAACAGTGATATCTATCATGTTTGTGGTCCTAGCTCCAACAGTGATATCTATCATGTTTGTGTTCCTAGCTCCAACAGTGATATCTATCATGTTTGTGTTCCTAGCTCCAACAGTGATATCTATCATGTTTATGTTCCTAGCTCCAACAGTGATATCTATCATGTTTGTGTTCCTAGCTCCAACAGTGTTATCATGTTTGTGTTCCTAGCTCCAACAGTGATATATATCATGTTTGTGTTCCTAGCTCCAACAGTGATATATATCATGTTTGTGTTCCTAGCTCCAACAGTGATATCTATCATGTTTGTGTTCCTAGCTCCAACAGTGTTATCATGTTTGTGTTCCTAGCTCCAACAGTGATATATATCATGTTTGTGTTCCTAGCTCCAACAGTGATATATATCATGTTTGTGTTCCTAGCTCCAACAGTGATATCTATCATGTTTGTGTTCCTAGCTCCAACAGTGATATCTATCATGTTTGTGTTCCTAGCTCCAACAGTGATATCTATCATGTTTGTGTTCCTAGCTCCAACAGTGATATCTATCATGTTTGTGTTCCTAGCTCCAACAGTGATATCTATCATGTTTGTGTTCCTAGCTCCAACAGTGATATCTATCATGCTGTGTGTTCCTAGCTCCAACAGTGATATATATCATGCTGTGTGTTCCTAGCTCCAACAGTGATATCTATCATGTTTGTGTTCCTAGCTCCAACAGTGATATATATCATGCTGTGTGTTCCTAGCTCCAACAGTGATATCTATCATGTTTGTGTTCCTAGCTCCAACAGTGATATCTATCATGTTTATGTTCCTAGCTCCAATAGTGATATCTATCATGTTTGTGTTCCTAGCTCCAACAGTGATATATATCATGCTGTGTGTTCCTAGCTCCAACAGTGATATCTAACTTGTGCTAACGAGTTCCTAAAAAGTTAGATCCACTCCATATATGATTAGGACCTGCCCTGGAGCAGCCAGGTTGACATCATGACCAGGGTCCCTTTAACCAAAGCAGACCTACTGGGCATCTACATCAGCTACTTATCAAATCAAATCACGTTATTGGTCCATACACATTTTAAGCAGATATGATTGGTCCATACACGTTGTAGCAGATGTTATTGGTCCATACACATGTTGTAGCAGATGTTATTGGTCCATACACATGTTGTAGCAGATGTTATTGGTCCATACACATGCTGTAGCAGATGTTATTGGTCCATACACATTTTAAGCAGATGCTATTGGTCCATACACATGTTGTAGCAGATGTTATTGGTCCATACACATGTTGTAGCAGATGTTATTGGTCCATACACATTTTAAGCAGATGTTATTGGTCCATACACATGTTGTAGCAGATGTTATTGGTCCATACACATGTTGTAGCAGATGTTATTGGTCCATACACATTTTAAGCAGATGTTATTGGTCCATACACATGTTGTAGCAGATGTTATTGGTCCATACACATGTTGTAGCAGATGTTATTGGTCCATACACATTTTAACCAGATGTTATTGGTCCATACACATGTTGTAGCAGATGTTAATGGTCCATACACATGTTGTAGCAGATGTTATTGGTCCATACACATGTTGTAGCAGATGTTATTGGTCCATACACATGTTGTAGCAGATGTTATTGGTCCATACACATGTTGTAACAGATGTTATTGGTCCATACACATGTTGTAGCAGATGTTATTGGTCCATACACATGTTGTAGCAGATGTTATTGGTCCATACACATGTTGTAACAGATGTTATTGGTCCATACACATGTTGTAGCAGATGTTATTGGTCCATACACATTTTAAGCAGATGTTATTGCAGGTGTAGTGACATGCTTGTGTTCATACCTCCAAACAGTAGTATCTAACAATTCACAACAATTCCACACAAATCTAAAAGTAAAAGAATGGCATTAAGAAATATATAAATATTAGGACGAGTAATGTCGGAGTGGCATTGTCTAAAATACAGGAGAATAAAATACAGAATATGTGGTGAGTAAAGCAGTATGTAAACATTATTCAAGAGACCAGTTGTAAGACCAGTTCTGGAGTCTGTTTTCCCTGGCTGTCACCCTCGCATACCACGATCACATCCTGACCTCACTCAAACCCTGACCGTTCAAGCTGGAGAGTGTCCAGAAGAGACCCCTGCAGCAGAATCATTCTAGGCCGGTCGTATCACTGTACACCAGCTACCGGGAAGCACTCATGTAAGACAGGAGCAGATCTGCCTGACATTTTGTTAAATTTCACCTTTATTTAACCAGGTAGGCAAGTTGAGAACACCTTTATTTAACCAGGTAGGCAAGTTGAGAACAAGTTCTCATTTACAATTGCGACCTGGCCAAGATAAAGCAAAGCAGTTCGACACATACAAACGACACAGAGTTACACATGGAGTAAACAAACATACAGTCAATAATACAGTAGAAACAAGTCTATATACGATGTGAGCAAATGAGGTGAGATAAGGGAGGTAAAGGCAAAATAAAAGGCCATGGTGGCAAAGTAAATACAATATAGCAAGTAAAAACACTGAAGAACTCCCAGTTTACAGACTGGCTCCCTCCAACCAGAGCAAACTGAACACTCTCTGTCTCCGTGACAACAAACAGGCTGCTATCAGACTCTGCCGTTCCGTACCTCACTAAATGGATCGATTGATTTGGCGGCACACACCACATCGCCCAGAGCCTTAGAAATGCCTTCCTAAGAACTCTAAAGATGGATCTTCTCAAGCTGCCAACCAAAAAAAACCCTTGTCGTTGATTTGTATTAAAAAAGTGTTTTGCTAGTTTAGATAATTATATATGATTGACGTTATGATTGTAGATTGGTGTACAATTCAGTCTATGACTGTGAGAAAGAAAGGAAAAGCTGCTACTACTACCACTACACCACTACTACTACTACTGTTACTACTACCAGTACTACTGCTACTACTACTGTTACTAATACTACTACCACTACTACTACTACTACTACTACTACTACTACTACTACTACCACTACTGTTACTACTACTACTACTACTACCAGTACTACTGCTACTACTACTATTGTTACTACTACCAGTACTACTGCTACTACCACTACACCACTACTACTACTGTTACTACTACCAGTACTACTGCTACTACTACTGTTACTACTACTACTACCACTACTACTACTACTACTACTACTATTGTTACTACTACCAGTACTACTGCTACCGGTACTACTGCTACTACCACTACACCACTACTACTACTGTTACTACTACCAGTACTACTGCTACGACTACTGTTACTACTACTACTACCACTACTGCTACTACTACTACTACTACTATTGTTACTACTACCAGTACTACTGCTACCAGTACTACTGCTACTACCAGCACTACTGCTACTACTACTACTGTTACTACTGCTACCAGTACTACTACTGTTACCAGTACTACTGCTACTACTGTTACTACTGCTACTACTGTTACCAGTACTACTGCTACCACTGTTACCAGTACTACTGCTACTACTGTTACTACTGTTACCAGTACTACTGCTACTACTGTTACCAGTACTACTGCTACTACTGCTACCAGTACTGCTACCAGTACTACTACTACTACTACTACTACTACTACTACCACCAGTATTACTGCTACTACCAGTATTACTGCTACTACTACTACTACCAGTATTACTGCTGCTACTACTACTACTACCAGTATTACTGTTACTACTACTACTGCTACCAGTACTACTGCTACCAGTACTACTACTGTTACTACTACTACTACCACCACAGTTACCACTACTACAGCGACTACTACTGCTACTACAATTCAGTCTATGACTGTGAGAAAGAAAGGAAAAGCTACTTCTACGCAACATAAGTGGTTTTATCCACATTTCAGCCTCATAACGTCAAATAATCAATATTCAGACTATCGGCCAATAAAACAAAGTCTGTAACAGTAATAAATAAAATGGCGTTTAGTCATATATTATCGTAAAATATAGTCTGAAGATGGGGGGAAACGTGGTGGAAGAACCATTTGAAATTCAAGAAAGCCGTTTTGTGGGACTACTACTGTGTCCACTACCTGGAAAAACACAAACATTTCCAAATGCAATTGAATATTACCATACGTTGTTCCACGTTTGAGATCAGTCCTCATTTAACAATGCTTAACTATGTATTAAAAAGGCCATTGAAGCACACCTAAAGTAAATGTATATTTTCTAGATCAGTAAAAATGCTATGCAAAACGCCATTCTAATGTGTCACTGTAGATATGACCCTCTTGACTTCTCAACCGCCTGGTAGAGCTCTGTAACAAAACGCCATTCTAATGTGTCACTGTAGATATGACCCTCTTGACTTCTCAACCGCCTGGTAGAGCTCTGTAACAAAACGCCATTCTAATGTGTCACTGTAGATATGACCCTCTTGACTTCTCAACCGCCTGGTAGAGCTCTTTCACTTGATTGGAAAAATAATATTGGAAATACTTATTTCAGTTGGTAGTAATAAGAATTTAATGTTAAAGAATTGTTTTAACGTGTTTTCTCAAGAAGAAACAGAGGGTAACTTTTGTTTCGTCATCGTTGTCGAGTATACTTTCTACAATTTGATTTAATGTGGCATAAACAAAAAAACACGATTTTTCAGTCAAAAATATGAGATAAGGGCGGGAGCACTGTGTGTGTTCTCTCATGGAGACTAAGTGCATGTGACGTGAAATATGTCTTTCCACACCGGGAGCAGTGGTAAGGCATCTTCCCTGTGTGTGTTACCTCGTGGTCTGTCAGGTGCCTAAACTGGGTAAATATCGTTCCACACTGGGAGCAGCGGAAAAGCTTCCCCCCTGTATGGCATTTCTCATGCACTTTCAGGTTCCCTAAATTCTTAAACGTTTTTTCACAATGAGAACAGTGGAAAAGCCTCTTTACTTCTGTGTGAGTTCTCTCGTGTGATTCCAGGTTCCCTAACTGGATAAATCTCTTTCCGCACTGAGAGCAGTGATAAGGTTTCTCCCCTGTGTGTATTTTCGTATGTGCTTTCAGGCTCCCTGAATGGGTGAATCTCTTTCCACACAGGGCGCAGTGGTACGGCTTCTCTCCCGTATGTGTCCTCCCGTGCGTTTTCAGGTTCCCTAAATGGTTAAAACTCTTTCCACACTGGGAGCAGTGGTGTCGTCCAGCTGGTTTGGACGTCGCTGGGTCCGGATCCCCCGAAGGACTCTTACCGCTGTCAACGTGAGAGTCTGATCTCTCTCCTGCCAAAGACAGTGTTTAGTTAGACAGACATGTACGAAGTCCACATGATGAAACCTCTTACTAAGTCTTTGTATGGCGTTTAATATAGATCCCTCAGAGCAGAGTGGCTGTAGAGAACTGTAGGCTAATAAAACAAATCCTATTGAACTTTACATGTTGTGTCTTTTTTTGTTGACATCCTAATCTGATCTAGATTTATGATATCCTTATTACATCTTGACATCCTAATCTGATCTAGATTTATGATATCCTTATTACATCTTGACATCCTTATTGATCAACAATAACATCCTAATCTGATCTAGATTTATGATATCCTTATTACATCTTGACATCCTTATTGATCAACAATAACATCCTAATCTGATCTAGATTTATGATATCCTTATTACATCTTGACATCCTTATTGATCAGAAATGACATCCTGATCTAGATTTATGATATCCTTATTACATCTTGACATCCTTATTGATCAAAAATGACATCCAAATCTGATCTAGATTTATGATATCCTTATTACATCTTGACATCCTTATTGATCAACAATAACATCATAATCTGATCTAGATTTATGATATCCTTATTACATCTTGACATCCTTATTGATCAACAATGACATCCTAATCTGATCTAGATTTATGATATCCTTATTACATCTTGACATCCTTATTGATCAAAAAATGACATCCAAATCTGATCTAGATTTATGACATCCTTATTACATCTTGACATCCTTATTGATCAAAAAATGACATCCAAATCTGATCTACTTCTTATGGGGTTGTAAGGGAATTTATCCACATCTGATCTCTATAACCTCCTTATTGATCTCCACATCCAACATCTGATCTCTATAACCTCCTTATTGATCTCCACATCCAACATCTGATCTCTATAACCTCCTTATTGATCTCCACATCCAACATCTGATCTCTATAACCTCCTTATTGATCTCCACATCCGACGTCTGATAAAGGGTTAGCAGGGCATCAATGGAATGTGGACGTCAGATTAAATGAGGTTGGTTTCAATTTATTGACTAAGACTTTGGAAGTAAATCCAAATTCAATATATGACATCAAAATTGGTAAATAAACAAAAACAGGAAGTATAAATATAATATTTATTGATTGATTTATTTGTTGATATTCTTTTGCTTTTAACTCAGCTAAGGTGAACTGGAGGAGTGTGCTCGTACATGCCCTTAGGGATAGGGCCACCCCTTTTTTCTCCACTTCCTGTCTGAATGACGTGCCCAACATAAACTGACTGTAGCTCAGGTCCCCGAAGGGAGGATATGCATATAATTGGTACCATTGTAAATAAAAAAAACATTGAAGTTCGTAAGAAATGTTACAATAATGTAGGAGACTATAACATAATAGATATGGTAGGAGAAAATCCAACCTGATTTTTTATTTTTTATTTTTTATTTTTTATTTTTTATTTTTGGAGAGAAATGCAAGAGAAAGGTCATATTGTAAAATAGCTCCCTGATGCATTTCCTATGGCTTCCACAGGGCGTCAACAGTACATCCTGTACAAAAACAAACTCGCGTCCTTGACAACTTCCTGGACAACAGCTCTGCACTGCTTCACGAAGCGCAAGAAGTATGAATGCCCCTTCTACTTCTGAAGAGGTCGTGTCACTGTAAATGCTACATGGTCAGGTATGAATGCCCTTCTACTTCTGAAGAGGTCGTATCACTGTAAATGCTACATGGTCAATGCAGACGTCAGATTAACTATGCAGCGCCCTGACGCACAATTCACCTCTCTCCCGCCAATTTGACAGTATTTCTGATTGGCTTAACGCACCACCACTATTTATTTTTAACCTTTATTTTAACTAAGTCAGTTAATTAAGAACAAATTCTTATTTTCAATGAGGGCCTAGGAACAGTGGGTTAACTGCCCTGTTCAGGGGCAGAACGACAGATTTGTACCTTGTCAGCTCGGGGATTTGAACTTGCAACCTTCCGGTTACTAGTCCAACGCTGTGGACCTGTGGAGCTTCTCAATGTAATGTTTTCTTCGCCTAAAACAGCAAAACAACGTGTGTTTTTACATCCTTTGAGAATTACAATAGTTCCTCAATGTATATAAAAAAAATATTTTCCAGCTCTCTCCCTTTTCGATGAACCACTCAGCAGGAAACAAGTAAATGCTCTGATCCAGTGGAAACGCCATAAAATAGACCTGATTACTTCTCATCAGTGCTTGACTTGGACTGGAATAGGTTCCTGCTACTCATTTTGGGTGCTGGTACTGTTTATATGTAGGTGCAGGATCTCCACTATACTTCTGAGCTAATATTCTATATTCTATAAGAGGAACATTTGAGGTTTCGCTACTCAGCTCCAGTAAGCGCCTGTCCAAGTCGAGCATTGCTTTTTATCTCTTGCGCAAACAACAACCTACAGCTGTGCCGGTCCTGAGCTCACCGGTTGAGGGGAAACTCTGAGGATCCAGAATATTTTATACAATGTTGCTAGGTTGGTAGCACAAGCTTCAGGCCTGACCCAAGTTAATAGTTGATACAGTGTTTCAAGTTGGTTGCAGACAGGCCATGCTTAGTCAATGTGATTTTATAGGATATTTATTTTTTAAATCAGGATATTTTCTACATGCAGGCTGCAATGTTTTTATTTGTTGACTTTATGTCGGCTATTTTTACCATAGTTGGAAACAGAAAATACTTTTTAGTTTTTTTTATCATTTTAATTTAGATTGAATTTTGATGAACAACATGACAATGATTTTGACATATGAAGACGTTTATTATAAATTAAATTAAAATGTTCCATGAAAATGTGCATATGAAAACCATAACTGGCACGCAGATAAGTAGAAATGGTACGATAAATTGGCATTCCACATAAGAAAAGGCAGAATGGTGTCTATATATGGAAAAATACACGCTAAAAAAATAAATCGACCAACATTTGTATTAGTTGTGGAACAGCCCTACTGGGAACAGATACCAGCTCTAATGGGAACAGATACCAGCCCTACTGGGAACAGATACCAGCCCTACTGGGAACAGATACCAGCCCTACTGGGAACAGATACCAGCCCTACTGGGAACAGATACCAGCCCTACTGGGAACAGATACCAGCTCTACTGGGAACAGATACCAGCCCTACTGGGAACAGATACCAGCTCTACTGGGAACAGATACCAGCCCTACTGGGAACAGATACCAGCTCTACTGGGAACAGATACCAGCACTACTGGGAACAGATACCAGCTCTACTGGGAACAGATACCAGCTCTACTGGGAACAGATACCAGCTCTACTGGGAACAGATACCAGCCCTACTGGGAACAGATACCAGCCCTACTGGGAACAGATACCAGCCCTACTGGGAACAGATACCAGCCCTGCTGGGAACAGATACCAGCCCTACTGGGAACAGATACCAGCCCTACTGGGAACAGATACCAGCTCTACTGGGAACAGATACCAGCCCTACTGGGAACAGATACCAGCCCTACTGGGAACAGATACCAGCCCTACTGGGAACAGATACCAGCTCTACTGGGAACAGATACCAGCCCTACTGGGAACAGATACCAGCTCTACTGGGAACAGATACCAGCCCTACTGGGAACAGATACCAGCCCTACTGGGAACAGATACCAGCCCTACTGGGAACAGATACCAGCCCTACTGGGAACAGATACCAGCCCTACTGGGAACAGATACCAGCCCTACTGGGAACAGATACCAGCTCTACTGGGAACAGATACCAGCCCTACTGGGAACAGATACCAGCCCTACTGGGAACAGATACCAGCTCTACTGGGAACAGATACCAGCTCTACTGGGAACAGATACCAGCCCTACTGGGAACAGATACCAGCCCTACTGGGAACAGATACCAGCCCTACTGGGAACAGATACCAGCCCTACTGGGAACAGATACCAGCCCTACTGGGAACAGATACCAGCCCTACTGGGAACAGATACCAGCCCTACTGGGAACAGATACCAGCCCTACTGGGAACAGATACCAGCCCTACTGGGAACAGATACCAGCCCTACTGGGAACAGATACCAGCCCTACTGGGAACAGATACCAGCCCTACTGGGAACAGATACCAGCCCTACTGGGAACAGATACCAGCCCTACTGGGAACAGATACCAGCCCTACTGGGAACAGATACCAGCCCTACTGGGAACAGATACAAGCCCTACTGGGAACAGATACCAGCCCTACTGGGAACAGATACCAGCCCTACTGGGAACAGATACCAGCCCTACTGGGAACAGATACCAGCTCTACTGGGAACAGATACCAGCCCTACTGGGAACAGATACCAACTCTACTGGGAACAGATACCAGCCCTACTGGGAACAGATACCAGCTCTACTGGGAACAGATACCAGCCCTACTGGGAACAGATACCAGCCCTACTGGGAACAGATACCAGCTCTACTGGGAACAGATACCAGCCCTACTGGGAACAGATACCAGCTCTACTGGGAACAGATACCAGCCCTACTGGGAACAGATACCAGCTCTACTGGGAACAGATACCAGCTCTACTGGGAACAGATACCAGCCCTACTGGAAACAGATACCAGCTCTACTGGGAACAGATACCAGCTCTACTGGGAACAGATACCAGCTCTACTGGGAACAGATACCAGCTCTACTGGGAACAGATACCAGCCCTACTGGGAACAGATACCAGGCCTACTGGGAACAGATACCAGCTCTACTGGGAACAGATACCAGCCCTACTGGGAACAGATACCAGCCCTACTGGGAACAGATACCAGCTCTACTGGGAACAGATACCAGCCCTACTGGGAACAGATACCAGCCCTACTGGGAACAGATACCAGCCCTACTGGGAACAGATACCAGCCCTACTGGGAACAGATACCAGCTCTACTGGGAACAGATACCAGCCCTACTGGGAACAGATACCAGCCCTACTGGGAACAGATACCAGCCCTACTGGGAACAGATACCAGCCCTACAGGGAACAGATACCAGCCCTACTGGGAACAGATACCAGCTCTACTGGGAACAGATACCAGCCCTACTGGGAACAGATACCAGCCCTACTGGGAACAGATACCAGCTCTACTGGGAACAGATACCAGCCCTACTGGGAACAGATACCAGCCCTACTGGGAACAGATACCAGCCCTACTGGGAACAGATACCAGCCCTACTGGGAACAGATACCAGCCCTACTGGGAACAGATACCAGCTCTACTGGGAACAGATACCAGCCCTACTGGGAACAGATACCAGCTCTACTGGGAACAGATACCAGCCCTACTGGGAACAGATACCAGCTCTACTGGGAACAGATACCAGCCCTACTGGGAACAGATACCAGCCCTACTGGGAACAGATACCAGCTCTACTGGGAACAGATACCAGCCCTACTGGGAACAGATACCAGCTCTACTGGGAACAGATACCAGCCCTACTGGGAACAGATACCAGCCCTACTGGGAACAGATACCAGCTCTACTGGGAACAGATACCAGCCCTACTGGAAACAGATACCAGCTCTACTGGGAACAGATACCAGCTCTACTGGGAACAGATACCAGCTCTACTGGGAACAGATACCAGCTCTACTGGGAACAGATACCAGCCCTACTGGGAACAGATACCAGGCCTACTGGGAACAGATACCAGCTCTACTGGGAACAGATACCAGCCCTACTGGGAACAGATACCAGCCCTACTGGGAACAGATACCAGCTCTACTGGGAACAGATACCAGCTCTACTGGGAACAGATACCAGCCCTACTGGGAACAGATACCAGCCCTACTGGGAACAGATACCAGCCCTACTGGGAACAGATACCAGCCCTACTGGGAACAGATACCAGCCCTACTGGGAACAGATACCAGCCCTACTGGGAACAGATACCAGCCCTACTGGGAACAGATACCAGCCCTACAGGGAACAGATACCAGCCCTACTGGGAACAGATACCAGCTCTACTGGGAACAGATACCAGCCCTACTGGGAACAGATACCAGCCCTACTGGGAACAGATACCAGCCCTACTGGGAACAGATACCAGCTCTACTGGGAACAGATACCAGCCCTACTGGGAACAGATACCAGCCCTACTGGGAACAGATACCAGCCCTACTGGGAACAGATACCAGCCCTACTGGGAACAGATACCAGCCCTACTGGGAACAGATACCAGCCCTACTGGGAACAGATACCAGCTCTACTGGGAACAGATACCAGCCCTACTGGGAACAGATACCAGCCCTACTGGGAACAGATACCAGCCCTACTGGGAACAGATACCAGCCCTACTGGGAACAGATACCAGCCCTACTGGGAACAGATACCAGCCCTACTGGGAACAGATACCAGCCCTACTGGGAACAGATACCAGCCCTACTGGGAACAGATACCAGCCCTACTGGGAACAGATACCAGCCCTACTGGGAACAGATACCAGCCCTACTGGGAACAGATACCAGCCCTACTGGGAACAGATACCAGCCCTACTGGGAACAGATACCAGCCCTACTGGGAACAGATACCAGCCCTACTGGGAACAGATACCAGCCCTACTGGGAACAGATACCAGCCCTACTGGGAACAGATACCAGCCCTACTGGGAACAGATACCAGCCCTACTGGGAACAGATACCAGCCCTACTGGGAACAGATACCAGCTCTACTGGGAACAGATACCAGCTCTACTGGGAACAGATACCAGCTCTACTGGGAACAGATACCAGCCCTACTGGGAACAGATACCAGCCCTACTGGGAACAGATACCAGCCCTACTGGGAACAGATACCAGCCCTACTGGGAACAGATACCAGCCCTACTGGGAACAGATACCAGCTCTACTGGGAACAGATACCAGCCCTACTGGGAACAGATACCAGCTCTACTGGGAACAGATACCAGCCCTACTGGGAACAGATACCAGCCCTACTGGGAACAGATACCAGCCCTACTGGGAACAGATACCAGCCCTACTGGGAACAGATACCAGCCAGCCATGCTGGGAACAGATACCAGCCCTACTGGGAACAGATACCAGCCCTACTGGTAACAGATACCAGCCCTACTGGGAACAGATACCAGCCCTACTGGGAACAGATACCAGCCAGCCATGCTGGGAACAGATACCAGCCCTACTGGGAACAGATACCAGCCCTACTGGTAACAGATACCAGGCCATCTTCCTGTCAACTAACAGAACTCTGCTGGTTGTCCTGGTAACAGATACCAGCCCTACTGGGAACAGATACCAGCTCTACTGGGAACAGATACCAGCCCTACTGGGAACAGACCCGAGTGGGCAGATCTATTTTATTTGTTCAAACTAAACTACAGCACTTACTTTGATGTGTCAAATCTGATCCTTTCTTCTCTTCTCCTCCTCTCACAGTTCCACTCAGCCCCATTGTTTTCCTGCAGTCCACCAGCAGCACAGACAACCTCTTCATACCCAGCAGTAAGGTGCTACCGGGAGAGGCACGATACAGGGACTCCGGGAGGGAGGAAGGGCTAGCGTTGTCCTGGTAACCATAAAGAGGGGACACAGACACATATCATTATGGATGCTGATGTCACTGTTGTCATGAAATGCATTTACAGAAACCCAGCCCAGACCCCGATAGAGCAAGCTGTATGCTAGACCAGACCAAGCTGTACCTTCTGGTGTTCTGATCTGGAGAGACTCTTCTCTGCCTCGTCAGCATCAGGATGTTGTTGAGGCTCCCCAGAGGATCCATAATAGTCATGTGTCTCTCCTGTGTGAATGAGAACATCAAAACAGATGGTAAACTTATGACTTTTTATTGCAATCACAGATGGTAGGGAATTCGATTTGATTGGTCCTCAAATCACAGCTCAGACACAACACTTGAGTCAGGATAAAGTGGGGTTAGCCTGCCCCCTGATTGGTCCTCAACTAGCCTGCCCCGGAGCAGGTTAGAGATGAAGGATTTGTTGCCATAGAAACTTACATGGTTAAGAGGTAAGAGACCTTCAACAGTTTTCCTGAGTTGAATTCAGTGAGTCGAAAATCAGAATTGAACCGAAGTCAGCTCACTAACTCCTCTATCCCACTACATAGTATACCCCTCAGAGTTAAACAGGCTGTTGTGGGTTCTGATGGGAAATCAAAGTTGAGCAGGTGTTCATAATGTTTTGTAAACTCTGTATATATCGGGTTCAGATGGGGTATGACTGTTGAACTAAGGTCGTTGTGCAATTAGAAGTTATATTCTTCAAGAATCAATGGCTACAACTCTCTCTAATGTGTCATCAGGTTCTAGGACTTCTTCTCTGCTTTTAAACTGTGAGATGTGAAGTTGTGGACTTGTTCCGAGTGACATTGGTGTACAGAGCGCTCTGTGAATTCCATAGGTTCCCGTGCCTTATGGTGTCACAGTGCCCCATATGTCAGCTCTTGGTTTCCACTTTCTCAGCGGAGCTGACCTGAACTGGCAGGTTTCACACCCCACATTTACATAGGGAGTGACGTGTCACATTTTCTGGCCTATCCAGAAAAATGATTTCTTCTCTTCCTCTGAGAGAGTGAACCCAGCATGGGAGACAGCTCCCAGGGGGGAAAGATGTTTACCCGCTGACTAAACTAAATTCATTTAGATGTAAATGGACAATGAAGTATCAATCATAGGATTAAAAAAAAAATGCATGTACCAATGGCAGATTGCCCCTTTATCAATTCCTCCAGTACTGAACAATATATTTGAGAGCATAACTTCAGTAGAATGCCCCTTTAAAACCACACCTTAGCCTAGTTCAACAACTGCTGAGTTGTTTTTAGACAATACTCACTGGTGTTAATCAGATCTTCTGTCTCCTCCTCTTTCACTCCCATAACAGCTTCAACCTTCTCTTTTATTGAGACAGCCTCCTCTTCCTCCCCAAAAGGTTCCTCTTTCACTGAAACAGCCCCCTCTTCCTCCTTTTTCATTCCGAAAGCTTCTACCTCCTCTTCCACTGTGACAGCCTGTATCCCCTCTTCCACTCCTAAAGTGTCTTTCTCTTCTTTCACTGGAACATCCTCCTCTTCTTTCAATGTGATAGCCTCCTCTTCCTCCTTTTTAATTCTGAAAGCTTCTTCCTCTCCTTTCACTGTAATATCATCCTCTTTTACGACAATGTTCATCCCCAGAGCTTCTTTCTGAGTCCAGCAGACCTCTTTAGCAGGGGAGAAGTAGCTTAGTGAGCTCATGGTCGGGGATATTAGTTCGCTAAATAGCATTAGCTGGTTAGCATTAGAAACTAGCCTAGTGCCGGGCTCAGTATCAATCTTAACAATTTAACACATTTAACATGCAAATGACGGTACAAGTAAGCAGTTGATACGTTAACATAATTGTGTTTAAAACACTGAGACTAATATACACAAGAATGGTCTAAAGAGCTTCAATATTCCGGTTTCATGTTGCCTAGCAAGCTATCGAGGTGGATGAATAAGTAGCCGTGTTGCTCTTCTTAGCATCCCGTCCACTAGATTATACGTCACGGAAGAATTACTCGCGTCGCCATCTGTTGGCTGAATTGGTTGACGCAAAGAGGATTCTGTCAAACAATGTCATAACAAATCATTTCAATGTAAGGTTTTTCCACACTTCTTATACATACACACTATACAACTATCTGCGGAGTTGATTAAAACCGGAAACATCCGGTATTGGTGGATATCAATATGTTGAATCATGTGGAAAATATATATATTCGTCGGTAGCGTGGCCGAGCGGTCTAAGGCGCTGGATTAAGGCTCCAGTCTCTTCGGAGGCGCGGGTTCGAATCCCGCCGCTGCCAGATATTTTGGCTCTTGAGTGGCGCTGCATCTCAGGGCTAGAGTCGTCACTACAGACCCTGGTTCGATTCTAAACTGTATCATAAACGGTCGTGATCGGAAGTCCCATAGTGCGGCTCATGTTTGCGGTCATTGTAAATAAGAATTGTTCTTAAACTGACTTGCCTAGTTAAATACGGGGCTAAAAAAAATATTTATATATATCATCAGAACTGACGGGCATATTGTCCTCATTCCAGCACAGCTGTTGATTCACCAACCCTTTTCTCCATTTCATCCGCACTACTCGCCTCCTTTTCCTAAACGATGGTTCCTCGTCGTAGATGTATGTCTCGAAGGTGAATGTTGATCCAACACCTGCAGCTAATTCAAACCAGCCCACTGGGTACAGACGTCATTTCAACGTCGAGTTTTGATTTACATTTGGTTAAATTGTCAACTAAAGTGAATTCAACATGAAATCAACTAAACATTTCACCGTGTCATTGGATTTAAATTGGGTGAAAATGCTTAATGTTAATCCTAAATCTTCAGCAATGCGTGGGCGAGTCAGTGCCACATGTTCATTTTTGCCGATATCAAGAAGTTATCCTGAAAAACCTAGGCTATGTGGCAAATAACGTAAAAAAAAATGTCGTCTTCCTTGACAACAAAAAAAGATTGCTGTTTTGAAAGTGCAGTAACTGCAGTCGGCTGTGGTATTTAGGACGCAGTAATTGCAGAATAGCTGCAGTGTACCACAAGGTTCATTTGATTGTACTAAATAAATGCGTTCTTTGGTTTCCATGACAATTAACTGTTTTTCCTTCACTCCTATTGATAAAGACCATTTTATTAAAAGGCATCTGTGCTGCATGTGTGAAGTGGCATCCTGTCATTAGCCCACAACATGTTTAGTTTGTAATTGCACAACAATGATTTTAATGTTAGTATTTAAAAAAAAAAAAAACATATCTGATAAATACATTTAAAAATATGTCTGTCATCTACCTAGTCAATTTAACCCCTACCTACATGTACACATTACCTCAACTACCTCGTACCCCTCCCTGCACATTGACTCTGTACAGGTACGTCTTGTATATAACCTCCTTATTGTTATTTTCTGTTACTATTTCCTTTTTTCTTCTTTTTAACTCATCATTTCAGGGTAAAACCTGTTGCATTCGGTGTTTGTGAGAAATACAATTTGATTTGATTTAAAAAAATACAACGCACATGGGGAAAATATCAATGTGAGCCAGTTTAATACAGCAGGAAAATAATCCCGAAACAACAGGAAATGTGAATTATTATGCTGATTATAATTGATTAAAAAAAATTGTTGTAGGGATTGATGCATTTTACGTTAGGGCAAATTAAGTCTGAAATGTTAAGTGGAAATTACAAACTTTGGAAGCGTTTTTAAACTGTGAATAAACTACAAGTTTGAATGTACTGCTGCACAGGAAGAGTGATAAAACTAAGATCCTACATCTGTACGCAATCTTTGCGAGAGGAAAAACTCTTTACACAGTGGGAGCATTGGAAAAATGTATTGCCTTTGTGTGTCCTCTCATGTTGTTTCAGGTCCCCTAACTGGTTAAAACCCTTTCCCACAGTGGGAACAGTTGCGTCCTCTTGCTGGTTTGGACGTCTCTGGTTCCAATAACCATAGGCCAGTTTACAACAAAAAAATCTAATTTAAAAATAATCTTGGTGTAATTTGAAAATCAAAAGATGTAGAGTTCCAACTAGAATCCTGCTCTCATGGAATGTCATGGTTACAGGCTGATCAGAGCTCTATAATAATAGATAATGTCATGGTTACAGGCTGATCAGAGCTCTATAATAATAGATAATGTCATGGTTACAGGCTGAGCAGAGCTCTATAATAATAGATAATGTCATGTTTATAGGCTGAGCAGAGCTCTATAATAATAGATAATGTCATGGTTATAGGCTGATCAGAGCTCTATAATAATAGATAATGTCATGTCTATAGGCTGAGCAGAGCTCTATAATAATAGATAATGTCATGGTTATAGGCTGAGCAGAGCTCTATAATAATAGATAATGTCATGTTTATAGGCTGAGCAGAGCTCTATAATAATAGATAATGTCATGTTTATAGGCTGAGCAGAGCTCTATAATAATAGATAATGTCATGGTTACAGGCTGAGCAGAGCTCTATAATAATAGATAATGTCATGGTTACAGGCTGAGCAGAGCTCTATAATAATAGATAATGTCATGTTTATAGGCTGAACAGAGCTCTATAATAATAGACAATGTCATGGTTACAGGCTGAGCAGAGCTCTATAATAATAGATAATGTCATGTTTATAGGCTGAACAGAGCTCTATAATAATAGACAATGTCATGTTTATAGGCTGAGCTCTATAATAATAGATAATGGCATGTCTCCAGGCTGAACAGAGCTCTATAATAATAGATGTCATGTTTATAGGCTGATCAGAGCTCTATGATAAACCCTGTTATAATAAACCCTGTTATAATAATCCCTGTTATAATAATCCCTGTTATAATAAACCCTGTTATACTAATCCCTGTTATTAATAAACCCTGTTATACTAATCCATGTTATAAAAGGTCATGTGTTTGTTTTAAATCCTCTGTTGTTTGTTCTTTTTTCACATTAATAGTTTTCATCTCGGTGAGAGAGTCCTATTCCTTTACAGGGGACCTGCAGTTCAAACAATAACAGTTCCCCCCCCCCCCCACCCTGTTTTGGTAAAAAGCTGAGTCTGGAGAAATACAACCAGCCTCAAATTCATAGAGCAATGGATGCAAGAACTGACCATCCATGTTTTCAGGTTAACAGTGTTTATAGAACTGACCATCCATGATATTACAATTCTAGTTCATCCATGTTTTCAGGTTAACAGTGTTTATAGAACTGACCATCCATGTTCTCAGGTTAACAGTGTTTATAGAACTGACCATCCATGATATTACAATTCTAGTTCATCCATGTTTTCAGGTTAACAGTGTTTATAGAACTGACCATCCATGATATTACAATTCTAGTTCATCCATGTTTTCAGGTTAACAGTGTTTATAGAACTGACCATCCATGTTCTCAGGTTAACAGTGTTTATAGAACTGACCATCCATGATATTACAATTCTAGTTCATCCATGTTCTCAGGTTAACAGTGTTTATAGAACTGACCATCCATGTTCTCAGGTTAACAGTGTTTATAGAACTGACCATCCATGATATTACAATTCTGGTTCATCCATGTTCTCAGGTTAACAGTGTTTATAGAACTGACCATCCATGTTCTCAGGTTAACAGTGTTTATAGAACTGACCATCCATGATATTACAATTCTGGTTCATCCATGTTCTCAGGTTAACAGTGTTTATAGAACTGACCATCCATGTTCTCAGGTTAACAGTGTTTATAGAACTGACCATCCATGATATTACAATTCTGGTTCATCCATATTTTCAGGTTAACAGTGTTTATATTATTTACAAACAATGGAGTTAAACAGGTTGGGTTCTGATGGGGTACGACAGTTGAACTAGGCTCATAATGTATTTATAAGTTTATATTCTTAAAGAGTCAATGGGTATATATGATTGATTTAAAAGGTTTGAAATGTGACGTAGCAATCGCAGATCTCCTCTTTATTAAAGTCGCTCTGAAAGAACAAGCTCTGACTGGGGAACAAAATCTTCCAACGGTCATCCAACTCTTATTTCCAATTCGGAAACAGCTGCATCTTCCTACAGCTCTGACTTTCCCACTTGAGAATCACTGATATCATGACTTGACCCCCCCCCCCCCCCCCCCCCCTCTTCCTACAGCTCTGACATTCCCACCTGAGAATCACTGATATCATGATTTGACCCCCCCCCCCATCTTCCTACAGCTCTGACTTTCCCACCTGAGAATCACTGATATCATGACTTGACCCCCCACCCCCCTCTTCCTACAGCTCTGACTTTCCCACCTGAGAATCACTGATATCATGACTTGACCCCCCCCCCTCTTCCTACAGCTCTGACTTTCCCACCTGAGAATCACTGATATCATGACTTGACCCCCCCCCCCCCATCTTCCTACAGCTCTGACTTTCCCACCTGAGAATCACTGATATCATGACTTGACCCCCCCCCCCCCCCCTCTTCCTACAGCTCTGACTTTCCCACCTGAGAATCACTGATATCATGACTTGACCCCCCCCCCCCTCTTCCTACAGCTCTGACTTTCCCACCTGAGAATCACTGATATCATGACTTGACCTCTTTCGCTATATTCTATCCATTTCTGTGGAGGGCTTGATGTGATATAGTTCAAAGCAGGGCTTGATGTTATATGGTTCAAAGCAGGGCTTGATGTGATATGGTTCAAAGCAGGGCTTGATGTGATATGGTTCAAAGCAGGGCTTGATGTGATATGGTTCAAAGCAGGGCTTGAACTGAAGGGATGTGACGATACAGTTTTAACCCTTGTTATAGTGAATGGTAAAACCCATAGGCTACCCACCCCCCCCCCTGGTTGGTTTATAAATGGTAATAAACAATGATCCACGGTGCTTTCTGCATATCGAAGGTCTTGCTCAGCCTCAACATGGGGTCATGGTAGACATATAGGCCTATGAAAAACATTGCATTTTAAATATGAAATCGAGTATCATTATCCCATTATACCGTTATCCCATTGAAAGTATGGTTGTTTTAAATGCTCCCGAAGTGAGAATATTAACAGAAGGCTATGCCTGTAGCAAAAGACCACTGAAACGGTATGTTCCTATCCATACACCGAACAGGTTAACAGACACTCAGTTTTCCATGGAAACGTTCATTACGGATTTGCGTCTGAATCTCTTCTTTGTATTTGACATAGTCTAAAACAACCACAGCACCCCCCCTTGTCTGCAGGTTTGATGCAAAGATGACTCTTACATTAGTTCATTAAGTGCCTGTTCTTCTGTCCTGGTGAGGCTTGTTTTTCCTCATATACACAGACACAGCTTCTTGTTGGACTGACCTACAACCGGTATTGATGGAGGAGTTGTGCCCCTGATGGGACATACACAGACACAGCTTCTTGTTGGACTGACCTACAACCGGTATTGATGGAGGAGTTGGTAACCAAAGGACATACACAGACACAGCTTCTTGTTGGACTGACCTACAACAGGTATTAATAGAGGAGTTGGTAACCATAGAATAGAATATGCCTTTTGGGTTTAATCAGTAACAGTTATTTGTTATTTTAGGGGGTAGATCAGCTTTAATATAAAATAGAATTTTTATTAGTCAAATACAACAGGTGTAAACTTTACAGTGAAATGCTTACTTATGAGCCCCTGACCAACAATTCAGTAAAAAGAAAAAATGTAAATAAGAAAAATAAATAAAAGTAACACGTAATTAAAGAGCAGTAGTAAAATAACAATAGTGAGACAATATACAAGGGGGTTACCGGTACAGAGTCAATGTGGAGGCTATATACAGGGGGTACCGGTACAGAGTCAACGTGCAGACTATATACAAGGGGGTACCAGTACAGAGTCAATGTGCAGACTATATACAAGGGGGTTACCGGTACAGAGTCAATGTGCAGACTATATACAAGGGGGTTACCGGTACAGAGTCAATGTGCAGACAATATACAAGGGGGTTACCG
This sequence comes from Oncorhynchus clarkii lewisi, assembly GCF_045791955.1. NCBI lineage: Eukaryota > Metazoa > Chordata > Actinopteri > Salmoniformes > Salmonidae > Oncorhynchus > Oncorhynchus clarkii. The sequence continues at coordinate 2,370 of NW_027258108.1, read as the reverse complement.
GTACAGAGTCAACGTGCGGGGGCACCGGTTGGTCGAGGTAATATGTACATGTACGTAGAGGTATTAAAGTGAATATGCACAGATTATAACAGAGAGTAGCAGCAGTGTAAACATGTGGGGGTGGGGGGGGGCAATGCAAATAGTCTGGGTAGCCATTAGATGTTCAGGAGTCTTATGGCTTGGACCTAGACTTGGCACTCCGGTAAGGCTTGCCATGTGGTAGTAGAGACAACAGTCTACGACATGGGTGGCTGGAGTCTTTGACAATTTTTTTGGGCCTTCCTCTGACACCGCCTGGTTTAGAGGTCCTGGATGGCAAGAAGCTTGGCCCCGGTGATGTACTGGGCCGTACGCACTGCCCTCTGTAGTGCCTTGCTGTTGGAGGCCGAGCAGTCGCCATACCAGGCAGTGAGTCAACCAGTTAGGATGCTCTCGATGGTGCAGCTGTCGAACCTTTTGAGGATCTGAGGACTCATGTCAAATCTTTTCAGTCTCCTGAGGAGGAATAGGCTTTCTCGTGCCCTCTTCACGGCTGTCTGTCCTTTGTCCTACTGTTCAGCAGCCTACATCCTTATCTCCTGTGTGTACTCTCTTATGTCTTCTCATGTGACCCAACCAGGAAAAACTCTTTTCACATTGGGAGCAATGGTACGGCTTCTCCCCTGTGTGTATTATCTCATGCTGTTTCAATTGTCCTTTCAGCTTAAAACTCTTTCCACACTGGGAGCAATGATGAGGCTTCTCCCCTGTGTGTATTCTATCATGTATTTTCAGGCTCGCTAACAAGGAAAAATTATTTCCACACTTAGAGCATTGGAAAGGTTTATCTCGCTTCTCTCCTGTGTGTATTCTCTCATGCTCTTTCAGGTATTCTTTCCGGTTAAAACTCTTTCCACACTGGGAGCAGTGATAAGGTTTTTCCCCTGTGTGTATCATCTCATGTCTTTTCAGGCACCCTGATGAGAAAAAACTCTTTCCACATTGAGAGCAGTGATGAGGCTTCTCCCCTGTGTGTGTCCTCTCATGTCTTTTCATGCTCGCTAACAAGGAAAAACACTTTCCACACTGGAAGCATTGGAAAGGCTTCTCCCCTGTGTGTATCCTCTCATGTCGTTTCAGACACCTTAACTGGTTAAAAATCATTCCACAGTGGGAGCAGTGGTGTCGTCTTGCTGGTTTGGACGTCTCTGGTTTCTCCGAGTCTGGTCTTTCTCCTGCCAAAGACAGAGTGTTTATTTAAATAAAGACCTGAATGAAACCTCCACATGACACAACTCTCTTGCTAGGAGGTTGAATCCAAATCACATCCCTCAATAACCATAGGCCAGTTTACAAAAAAATCCTAATTTAAAAGAGTCTTGGTGTAATTTGAAAATCAAAAGATGTAGAGTTCCAACTAGAGTCCTGCTCTCATGGAATGTCATGTTGAGGCTGAGCAGAGCTCTATAATAATAGATAATGTCATGTTTATAGGCTGAGCAGAGCTCTATGACAATAGATAATGTCATGTTTATAGGCTGAGCAGAGCTCTATAATAATAGATAATGTCGTTTACAGGCTGAGCAGAGCTCTATAATAATAGATAATGTCATGTATACAGGCTGAGCAGAGCTCTATAATAATAGATAATGTCATAGTTACAGGCTGAGCAGAGCTCTATAATAATAGATAATGTCATGTATACAGGCTGAGCAGAGCTCTATAATACTAGATAATGTCATAGTTACAGGCTGAGCAGAGCTCTATAATAATAGATAATGTCATGTATACAGGCTGAGCAGAGCTCTATAATAATAGATAATGTCATGTATACAGGCTGAGCAGAGCTCTATAATACTAGATAATGGCATGTTGAGGCTGAGCAGAGCTCTATAATAATAGATAATGTCATGTATACAGGCTGAGCAGAGCTCTATAATAATAGATAATGTCATGTTTACAGGCTGAGCAGAGCTCTATAATAATAGATAATGTCATGTTTACAGGCTGAACAGAGCTCTATAATACTAGATAATGTCGTTTACAGGCTGAACAGAGCTCTATAATAATAGATAATGTCATTTACAGGTTGAACAGAGCTCTATAATAATAGATCATGTCATGTTTACAGGCTGAGCAGAGCTCTATAATACTAGATAATGTCGTTTACAGGCTGAACAGAGCTCTATAATAATAGATAATGTCATAGTTACAGGTTGAGCAGAGCTCTATAATAATAGATAATGTCATAGTTACAGGCTGAACAGAGCTCTATAATACTAGATAATGTCGTGTCTTTAGGCTGAACAGAGCTCTATAATAATAGATAATGTCATGTTTACAGGCTGAACAGAGCTCTATAATAATAGATAATGTCGTGTTTACAGGCTG